>NC_143135.1:26737500-26995000 GCF_059928025.1 Delphinapterus leucas
TCCCTGATAAACATGTTCTAATCTATCCCCTTCACAAAGTAGCAGTGAAATCAGTGTCACTAGTGTATTCTATTTTCACAGCAGTAGCTCTTCCTGTTTACTCTGATGAAACTATCATGAACCCCGGGAGCCCCAGTTACACAAAATCTCAAGTTTTCCAGTCATTCACTGCAAATAAGAATTTCTACTCCAGGATTTCATTTGGCAGTTTAGGAGCAGAGTGGCTCATAGGCAAAAACATGATTCCCCTTCTAAGTCAATATAGCTTTGTGACCCAGCTTCCTAAGAGCACTAAGCTAAGAATTTGCCATTAAAAAATATTCCAGTAAACTTGGTTTCGGAAAGGACAGGCTGTTTATCTTCTACTTATCCACACACACTAATAAATTTTTATAAACACCCAGGGAATCTGTACCCCAGGATGAATAATACAGTTATAGGACTGAGTATATAAAATTCTAGAAAACAGTAAGACTTCTTCATTTGCCCAGAGAAACATGTAATTGTGGTATTCATGGCTTCCATTTTAAAAAAAAGGAACTTAATAAAACCTAACCAGAGCAATTCACAGAACTAATCTGAAGAATGGAAAATTAAGCTAGATTTAAGTTTTTAAATTCTATTAATAGGAAAGGGGAAAAAGATATGACTTCATGGTAGGTAAAAGGGAGTGACAGATTTTTCTTTTCCACTTAAGACACAATCAAAAAAGGAGGTTAAACATCAAGCTCCAAGTAGAAGAGTATAACATGTATAACATTAAAATCCTTGCTCTGACAATTTATCATTCCATATAAAGAAACAAAAATAAACATATATTCTAATAGGAATTCATCTTAAGTGTCAACATAGGATGGAAAAAATTATCTCCTTTGACTATATTCCCTGTTATACAGATGGAGAGTAAACAAAAAATCAAAGTAGTTTAAAAAAGAAAACCATATGAAATCTTAAGTACCTAACATCTAATTAGGATAGGAAAATAACTGGAAATGAGTCACATAAGTGGACATCAATAATTGAAGTTTAGAATGAAACAAAAAGATTCCAAACAAAAACACCCACATATATATAGAAAGCCAAGCTGTTATTTCCGAACATCCTATGGTTATTTTCTTATAGGAGGTCCCTAATATTTTTCCTGATTGTAATCAAGAGAAAAAAATAATTCCAACCTTCATTCCAAGACATTTCTTCAAGATATACTCGAGCATCTACTGGTCCCATATTTCTTAGATCATCTTCTGTAAAATACAGAATGAGACACTTAATTTTGATACTTAAATCATAACCATGAAGAATGCTAAGAAGGCAAGTCCAGCCTGGTCACTACAATTCTAATTATATAAAAACTTAGCTTACTATATTTGTGACTAAGAAAGACAGTGTGGAGTCAGGTAAAAAAAAACCTATATTTGAACCTCAGTTATAATATTTTACTAGCTTTTTAACCTTATGTATATCAAATTATCTACTTTAGAAGGGTCATTCTGGACTGAATAATGTCCCACCTCCCAAATCCTTATGTTGAAGCCCTAACTCCCAACATTCTGTATTTGGAAATAAGCCTTTTAGAAGGTAATTAAGGTTAAATGAGGTCATAAGAGTGGGGTCCTAATCTGAAAGAATTGATGGCCTTACAAGAGGATGAAGAGAGAGGTCTCTCCCCACTCACACATGCACAGAGGAAAGTATCATATGAAGACACAGCAAGAAAGTGGTCCTTTGCAAGCCAGAAAGAGACCTGACCAGGATTCTCATCAACTTGCACCTCAATCTTGGATTTTTCAGCCTCCAGCACTGTGAGAAATAAATTTCTGTTGTTTAAACCACCCAGTCTATGGCATTTTGTTATGGCAGACGGAGCAAACTAATACAAGGGTGTTCTTCCAATCAACTGAGATCAGGCTAAAAGTGCCTTAAAGAATAAGGCTCTAACCAAATTTAAGGGGGCTTTTAGTCATCTGATTTTTAATTCCTCACAACAGAGTAATAGGTAACTTAAAGGAATAATTATTTTAAAATATTTTAATAGCCACGCAACACAACCTTTCTGTGTTGATGTTCCACTGCTGTTTCCTGGGCCAAAGTTTTCCCTACGGAGGGAAGGTCCAAAGAAACCGGGAATGCCACCTAAATTTAGTAGGAATATGGTCTAGGTAGTATAAGCATGCACTCTTACTTAAAGCAAGTGTACTGTAGGACAAAGAAAGCAACTATATATGAGAATCACTTGTCTTTGTTTTTAAAGGCACGCTGTACTTCCTGTATGCTTGTATTGTTCTTCTAGAAGTCAATGCTTAAAAGAAACTACTAAAATCCACCCCCAACCCCAATGAAATTTTCTTTAGCTGTCTCACTAGTCTCTTGTTCACTTGCTGAGAATGCTTCCCTTTGTTCCGTTGTGTGAATGCCTGCGATTTAATTATATTTAATAACTGCCTGTTCAAAATTTATTGGTGAGTTACACAATTTTAAAATAGATGAAAAGATTATACAATATTTTGAACTCACCATGCTTTTCTATTAAGGTATGTCAAATATTATATCATTTCATATTTACTGGGTACTAAGTCTATTAAACTGTTCTAAAACCCAAAGATAAAGACTTCTGCGAAGTGGTCAGGGGTGGTTCTTCCATCTCTGTGTGTCCACTGAATAGCCTATGCAAAGTGTATCCGTATGCGAGGTAGTTTCTGAACAAAACAATTTAATTTCCACATTCTATATAAAGTTTACTTGGTTATAGTTTATTCAGTATTCCAAATTAAAAAAAATTCTATCTAAAAGTCTCATGGACTTTTATCACATGTTTCAATTTCTTACTCAGAAGGACCAAGATAATCTGCTTGAATGCAGAAATGAAACACTGTTTTAGAATTGAAGAATGGGGGTAATTGGCACTTAATAGAGCTTGGTTAGGGGAAATATATTCCAGGGTATCTTACAGATATCTTAAGTAATTTTGAAATCAGAGCAAATCAGACAAGGCAGAGGTAATGACAAGATGAATAAACCTTAATCTAACCTATCTTGGACACCTGTAATACATTAATTGTTAAAAAAGACAACCCATTCATAAGTATCCATTATGCCATGTTTATTTTAAAATAATTAATGAGGAATAACTGGCAAATATAACTGCCAAGCAAGTCAGGTTTGTATTGTTCTGCTTCTCTACTAGGAAGCTATTGTTATTCTCCCTAGTTACTATTTCATGTGGAACCCTTTCTATTATTCCACCTACTCCAAAAAGTGGCTTTTACATTTTCATTATTTTTTTCCTCTTTCTGTACAGGAACTTTATTGTAGCTAACTACTTCTTAGTTGAAAGATCAGTTTAGGCCATATCTCATGGTAAAAGGGAAAGAAAACAGAACATAAAAATGGTTAGTACTTTACCCAAGGTCAGAGTTAAAAGGAGTATATTAAAATTTCTCCTGTTCTGTGCCTATCTAAACATCTACATATTGACCTGATTATTCAATACTATATGCACACAGTCCAAGTTCTGTGGGGATTCTGGTTTTAAAAGTCAGTATCTGGGCTTCCCTGGTGGTGCAGTGGTTGAGAGTCTGCCTGCCGATGCAGGGGACACGGGTTCGTGCCCTGGTCCGGGAAGATCCCACGTGCCGCGGAGCGGCTGGGCCCGTGAGCCATGGCCGCTGAGCCTGCGCGTCCGGAGCCTGTGCTCCGCAACGGGAGAGGCCACAGTGGTGAGAGGGCCGCGTACCAGCAAAAAAAAAAAAAAAGTCAGTATCTGACACAAGAGTGAACACAGGCTTCCCCTGCTATCTGAAAGTACAGCTTTCCTATGAAACCTCTTGTAAGGCAAAATAGGTAAAGCAAAGAAGAAATTACCTCAAGACATATCTTGCTAACGGATGCACAAAATAATTCAAGATAAAGCACAGATGCTCACAGACACAGTTCAAGGCTATGATGGCTTGATGCTGAATGTAGTTCCCAGGGAGAGAGGTTGGCAGTGCCACTCTGGCCGCTTGGGGCTCTCCGCAAAGCAAATGCTGAACACTGTTTTCACTTTTCACCTCTTTTCATAAAGGTGAACATCCACTTAGGATTTCTTTCCATTAAGTGAAAGCAGGTACTAATGTAGGTCTTTCATGAAAGCAAAGTGGAGTAAAGCAAATTTTTGAAAAGCGGAGGACACCTGCGTACTGTATGATATCCCCGTTATGTGAAGTGTGACAGGCAAAACTATCCTGTGATGTTGGGCGTGGGAGAGTGAGTAGTGACTGGAAAAACCTGCTGGGGCGCTGGTTACTTAGATGGGTGTGTTTACTGTGAAAATCCATCAGGCTGTACACTTAGGATTGGTGCATTCCTCTGTATGTATGCTATACTTCAATAAAAAGGTTTAGGGATAGTGTTGAAACTCTCATGGCTATATTTTTAAATAGAAATAAGGAAAGAAAAGTTAGGGGAACGAAGTAAAGCGCTCCGTAAGAAAGTGTGTATCCTTTGAAAGGACCATAATCTAACAACTTCTGCAAAAGGCTGAGGGTGATTAAGTCAGGGGGAAATTGGATGCCTGGAGAACTGTATGATGAGCGGAGAGGGTACTCACAAGGGAAAGGTGAATCTAAATGCGCGGGGGCGGGGGGCAGGGAGGAGACCACCATCTTTTGTTGAGAGGCAGGTGTCCAGCGAATGGGGCAACAGCAACTCCCCGCCCCCCACTACCATTACAAGGAAGGAGCACAAACTAATCAATGTTTCTTTTTTTTCTTTTTAAACAATGATCTCTGCTTGTCCACCACTGTAGATATAATTAGAAAACTTAATTCCTCCCTAGCCCTTAAAGTAAGGCACAGGAACCCTGTAATTAGCTTTATTATCTACTAATCAGGCACTGCATCTGTAAAAGACATAAGTTCGTTTTCTTTTGAGTTTTACATATTATAAATATTTTTGCTCATTATAATACTGTAATAGGCATCCGAAAATGTAAACCCTATCTTAAAGTCCTCCTTAATATGATACTACCAAAAATCATGAGAAAACAGAAACTGACTTAGAAAGTGATTTAATTAAATAAACAGATCCAAGATTTAAATCTGGAATCTTAGCTACAGAATGGTAGTAATTTTTAAAAAAACCCAAAAACTGCCCTTTGGAAAGAAGAGCGCTGCCTGGCATTTGGTAAACTCCATTTTGAGTCCAATGTCACTACATGATTCCTAATTCTTTTGAAGCGAATGGGTTCAGCTTTTTCTAAGATATCTAGAAACGTTAAGGTCTGTGCACAACCTGTACTGTGCTCACAAGCTTAAGCAAATATGGAGACAAGAAAAACTTCCAGATTTACTTACATGTAGAAAGCAATGCACTATCGTTAAAGAGAGGTTCCCAACCAATATAATGATAAAATCGAATAATTTATGTGGTTACTTGAAAAAGAATCTTTCAACCTTTAGAAGTATAGGCCCTTCTGACCTTGTGTTCTATTGGATTTGTCTGACAACAAGAAGTGAAAGAATTCTGTGGCTCCATTGTCTCAACAGTGGGATCTAAGAAAACACTGGCAGGACTCATCAGAGAGGTTTATGAGCCTGCAATTCAAAGAGATTAAAAGGAAAATCTACGGAGATTCTTTCACACTGAAGAATAACATTAAATAACTATTAGCAGCTTGGTTCAGTAAAGCTTACTAGAGCTCTCGCTGGGTCATTCACAACTTTCTAAAAGAGGAAAGGTTTTTTTCAGCTCCATTTGGGAATCAATAAATATTCCTTACTTCTTACCAGACAATAGAATTCCAGTCTTTTAAAACTTCCTCCTAATGACAGTAAAATTTCTAAAACAGCTCTTTGTTTGCTGCCTATATAATTACACTTCCTAATCCCAGGAAACCTTTTCTAACTGTAGCTACAATTCAAATAAATAAGTAAAAATAAATAAATAACAGCAACAAAAAGCTACCGAGAAGAGGAATTAAACTTTATTCTTTATGGATGAGATATCTAAAAGTCTCATTCAACCCACTACTGGCCAAAAGATCTAGTCTATCTGCAACTCTGTCCCTACTATTCAAGAGTGGCAATGTTGTGTGTTACTCAAGTGATCAAGTCCCCAGAACGCTCTCATTTAGCAGTTAGTGCATTGTATTTATTTTTATGCCATTTAAAACAAAGTTCATTTCAAACTTACAGAAGTCATCTATGTGTGTTAAAAGCAATCACAGTATTTTCCTTTAGGTCTAAATTAGTATCTTGCTGCTTTAAAACCATGTAGTTTAATTTTAAACAATCACCTCCTTCTTAAAAATCATTTCAGTATACATAATTAAGTCTTTCATATAGGAAATAACTTGAAGGACATCAGTTCCTTGTCCTTAATAGTCTCTGTTCTTAGAACAGTCTCTACCTTGATAAGAGATTCAGAATCAGGCAACATTTAACTTGAAACCTATTCATTAAATCATAAAGCTCTATAATTCTTTCCCAGATGAAATTAAAGAGTCACAACTGCAAGGCTTTCCATACTGCATAAAAACTACAAACTTGGAGCTTAATTATGGACTTGAAGAACTACGGTTCTTTCATAAGCTGAACAGAAACCCAGTGCTCATGAAAGGTACCAAATGAAACCCGGAAATTGAATTTCATGTTTCACTGCAGAAAGGCAGAACACAGTAGCAGAAGTAAGCCTGGCCTCTCACTCTGACCCTCAAATATGCCTCATTCCTGACTATCTGGAACTAAAATAGTAGGTTGTACACACCTATTCAGAACTTGGCAGCCTAGCACAGTGATTAAGAGTCAGAGAACGCCTTTGAGTTTCCCCTCTTATCAATTACTAGCTATGTGCCCTTAGTCAAATTACTTAAACCCTCTGGGCCTCAGACTCCTTCTCTGGAAAACAGATATTAAAATCTTCCTTACAAGGTTGTTAAACAATGATTAAAAGACAATTGCCATAGTTCTAGTGCTCAACAAATGGCAGCTATTTTAACTGTTATTATTAACTCATAATGTTTGTGTTGACCTGTCTAAGACCACAGGAAAATGACTCAATTATTGCATGGTTGGGGGGTGGGGAGTGGGGGGAGCCTCGAGTACCACAGTGTAGGACGGCAGCAACTTTCACCTTGTCTGGATTTGTAACAGGGTTAAGAAGTTTGATGTACTTTACTATTGTCAGTCCCATTAAAATTGATCTATTATTATCAAAGCCATAGTCCATATTATTATTTAGTCCTTCCAAAGTATCAAACAGAACTGAAAGATGGGGGAAAAAAATCAAAATACTTTATGGATTAAATTCAGAGGTTAGACATAATGACAGTAGATTAGAAAGTCAGGGGAGGCTTTCTTTTGTGGGGGGTGGAGCTAGGAAGACTAGAGCTGCAACTTGAACAAAGAATAAGCTGTGAAGAATCAGAATGCAAGGGTATTCTGAGTAACAACAAACAGTATAAGCAGATGTGTTTGGGAACCCCTAAATGAATGGGGAGAAGATTCACATTAGGTTTGTGATTGGTGACAAGGCTGGAAGAAGTAATTAGGGACAAACTTAAGAGCTTCTGTCGCATTTAAATTCCATGTGAATGGGTAAATGTTGTGTTAGGGAGTGGGTAGTTATATAAGTTCTTAAACAAGAGTAAGAATAAAGAAAGCTAGACCAATCAAAATGTAAATGACTATGGGAGAAGGCCAATTAGCAGCTGTGGAAGTAACTTGAGTCTATGTTATAATCCGGGTATGGTCTATTGTGGTAGCTGTGAGAATAAAAAGATCACTTAGAGGGAAAAAAAAACACATTGAAGAAGAAATGCCAACACTCATTTTTAGTTCATTGGCTATATATTGAGCAAACCAGAAGTAATCAGAGTGTAATATGAAAGAAAGATTTCAAGTCTGAGGGTTAAAAACAAGCAATGAGAAAGGTGGACCCAGTCTTGGTTTTGAACCCATTGATTTCAGTCGGGTCAAGTACCCGAGTAGAAATTGGGAAACAGGTTAAAGATGGAGACACAAACTTCCTAAAATCCTACATTTTCTCTGTTATTAAATCAAAACTTCCAATTATGTCCAAGTATTACAGGATTATAACTATAATCTTGCCCATAGGTTTCTATAGCATTATTTGAAACTAGCCAAATTTTTATTCAAAATCATTGAGAAATGATCTTAAAATACATTGTCATTGCAAAAGCAGTTATTTGTATTCAAGTAAAAGTAACAAATAATGCGAGTAGTCACCTTCTTATGACAAAGAAGATGAAGCAAGAGGACCCTCACAGAAAGTTTTATCTATATTATCTTCCTTCTCTGAAGAAATGCAAGTCCCTAACTGTCTAGATGGATTTTCTGCATCATTTCACATACTTACTTTTCCCAGAAACAGTCACCAAAAAAACATGCTTCCTGATGCTTATCTTCAAGTTTTACCTGAAGCACATTTTTATAGCCAATTTTCAAATTCCTAAAATCAAATGGAAAAACTGATATGACCATAAATGGAAACCCTAATCTGACTAATACAAGTATTTTATAAGGGTCAGTTTTAGCACATAATTTACACAAACATCCACTGGCCTTAAGTCATTATTTGAAACAGATAACCCAAATTCATATTATCTACATTTAAAAGTATTAATTCGCTTTTTATGGAGTTAATCAGTCTTTAGTGTTAACTTGCTTTTCAGCAAGTACTTTTATTTTAAATTTAAGAAATTACATGTTGATTCAGTTCTCTGACACATAAATGTTGGTGGGGTTTTAAGGTACGTTCCTCATCTGGTCCAAGATTTACTTATTTATCTCCCATTCTCAAATATTTATCCTAATAAAGGGATGGAGTGAACTGCATAATACAACAACTGAAACGACCTTTTGTATCTAGGTAAGGAGAGTATAGCTGATTAGCTTTAAGTAAAGACACTAACTTTACAACGTTTGGCTCAATCCTCTTCAGAGCCCAGCTGTCTTGGGTATCCAAGCACTTGGCCAATTGTGTATCATGAAGGCGCCACATCACCAAAATAATTCACTAACAGAGAAACAAGGTACATCTTAATATAAAACAATATACCAGCAAGGACTCCAGACACAATCCACTTATTTTTTTACAACATAATTTAATTTGACTGACTTCATTTGAAGGTCTGTTCCTCTTCAGATCACAGTGAAGTAACCTAACTCATAAACTGTGTCACTCCATACAGCCACCTAGACATCAGAGATCTGTGTGACTCACATTACAAAGCTATTGAATCACGATCCCTATTTTTTTCATGATATACTTCTGACATGTTTCTAAATGCGCTTAATGTATGAGAAAACTCCCCACAAGAATTATAAAGGCACAAAAATCTCAATAGATATTATTCATATGAACATTTTATAAATCCTAAAAAGATTTTCCAAAGTGTTCATCTGGTTGTCTGAAGTGCAAAGCCTAACCTTGAATAACTACATGCCTTTCAAGGGAACATGGGAAGCAGTCTGGAAGCATCCTTACAAACAATAAGGTAAATATGTCCAACTGGAACTTACTGATTAAATTCACTAGTTAACATTGCTTTCAAAATGCATAATATCTAGAAACTGAATATTACTAATCTTTTATTAGGTTTACTTTTCTAATGAGCCTGGCCAACACTGCCCTAAAATGTCAACCAAGAATACAGAAGTGTAAATGAGGGAGAAAAAACACAGGTACTTTACTTTAGGTCACCTATCCTAGACTATTTCTTTTGATAATTCTTTTGTGAAGCAAAAAATATGGATTTCAAGGGCTCCTTTAAACGATCTTTTACAGAAATAAATGGTTGTAGGTAATATTATGAGGCTTTCCTTACAAAAGAGCACCAACTTTGAGCTGTGAAATATGAGAAAGTGTTCAACATCCGCCAATAAAACATCTCCTGCCTCCTTTCCAAGTATACAGAACGCAAACTTATTTTATACTATACGTTAATGCAGGGCAGGAAACAAACATATTTAAAGCACACACCATGAAAAGAAAGTTCTATAATGAACTATCACCACATGCAAAAAGGGTTCTGTATAACAAAGCTATTTCCATGTCCCCAGGGGTTGACCCAGAAAAAAAGAGTGCTTTGACCTGGTTATAACAACTCTCTCTCTTGGTAACCTATCCTGGTCTTCAACAAATTATCACTCTCAAAGTTTTTCCTTCTATCAAATCTAAATCCTCAGTGTTAGAAGTTCAAGTTCATTTCCTTCTTTCAAGGAGCTATTTATTGAAGATGGGTAAAGAAGTAAAAATTAATGTCGGTAATCAAGAGAAATGACAATACAAAACCAGGTTTATTATGAGATTTTTGAAATAGCTCTAGTATGAAAGGCTTAAAACCAGCAAGTTGTATCTGGATAAGAAACTTCTATTCCTTATCTAAACAGCAAGCCAATTTCAATTTAAAACTGAAACAAAGCATTCTCACTATTTGGAGCCTCTGGTAATGAAGGAAATATTTAGTACTTAGATCTGAGGTACTAAAATGTCATGAAAATTTGTATTTCTACTGTCCTTCTAGAAAAGCTCACCCGCCTGAAAAACATGCAAAGCAGACAGACATCATATAAATTCCCAGAAGATCTGCCTATTTATTGGAATCTTGAATCAAGCCCAATCTCACTGTATTTGGTTTGTCTAAACTTTGTTGTGACCTCGTTAATGAGTTATAAGAATCTCCTGAGATGCAGTAGGCTAGAGCTCCTTCCATTAAAACCTCTAAACCAAGGATTCAAAGCTCAAAAGAAATCCACATTTCCAAAGACTTCTCAAAGGCAATGAGAAAGGCTTGAAGATGTTGGTTATTTGTTCTTCTAACATCTCTTAAACCTCCTTCATGTAATTCTACTGCTCCCTCTAACCCTGCTTCCTATTTCTCCCATTTCTGGTCTTACTCACCCAATACCCTAGCAAGGGAGAATATTTTTTGATTCCTGATCTCTCCCTACCTCTTTTCTCTGTCGGACAGTAGGTTTCTAGTCAGTTTCACTGATAAGTTTTTTTTTTTTTTTTTTGCCGTATGCGGGCCTCTCACTGTTGTGGCCTCTCCCGTTGCGGAGCACAGGCTCCGGACGCGCAGGCTCAGCGGCCATGGCTCACGGGCCTAGCCGCTCGGCAGCATGTGGGATCTTCCCGGACCTTCCCGGACCGGAGCACGAACCCGTGTCCCCTGCATCGGCAGGCGGACTCCCAACCACTGCGCCACCAGGGAAGCCCACTGATAAGTTCTTAATAGTACCAAGCTGTGGAGTGGCAAAAATGCAGAGCGACAGTGCAAGTACACACCCTATACTCCTTAAGATACAGTTTTGTGGATTATCCTCACCTTAAGCAAATCAGCACCCCAGAATAAAGACTGGTAAAGACGTGCAAAGCACCATGAGAGACTGTCATCTACAGTAGAACTTGGTCACTTTAGAAACATAGGTAACTTCTCACACACAATACATCCATGTTTATTAGTTTCTACACTTTCACAGAAATTTTACCATGTGAAGCAAGGTCAGAAAGATGTATCTATGGATAGAATTCATCCTCAAATGAAACCACCTCTACATTCTTTTGCCGGAAGTGCAAGAATTTACAGAAGAAATACAACATTGGAAAGATGCACATAAATGCACCAAATAGAAGGAGGGAGGACCCAATATTCAAGCCATATTTGAAAATTAATCCAAATTCATTGCAAAGTTATATTTATTGGTTTTTTAAAAAGTACTGTTAAGTTCATCAGTCTTAAAAAAGTAGAAGGGCTTTAGAGATGATTAGTATCATGAAAGTGACTATTAAAAACTAATACCCCAGTACATAAGCAAATTGCTTATGAAGTCTTTCCACAAAGGAATCACACACTAACTGTAAGAAAGACAATTTTACTGATACAACTCCCTCTGAAAACAGATATGGATATTCTATATATATTGTTGGCTTTAACCTATAATGTTGTATCTTAGAAATAAAGCCTTATTTCTCAAATCAAATTTTCATAACCTTAGTAGTAGGAGCCTTACAATCATTTTGTTAGGTTTGATCGTGTACTGGTGCAGGGCATGGGAGGAGATTCAATAATCAAGTACAGAGACAGTGAGCTTTTATCAACACATGTGAGTCAATGCTGAGCCTGGTGCGCTATGGCAGAGTGCAATTGAGTGTTTTCCCCACAGGCTGTGGCTGATTATCGACTCCCCCCATTAGCATGTAGGGTGCATATTGAAGGTTCAGATAGAAGGCTGAGCGACTGCTATCCCAAGGCCAGGGCTGAAAGACAGCCTATCACTTCGTGTAACTGCAGTCCATGTGTGACAAACCTGACCTACATTTGTCCCTTTCTTTCTCACAAGAGCTTGTCACTGTTTTAAGAAGCTATTTTCTAAAATGCACAAAAGAAATGACTTTTAAAAGTGCTTAGGAAATGTGCGTTCCTAAGATATCATTTATAACAATCTTACAAGGAATATAGTTTATCCAGGAGATAATCATGAAAACCTAGCCTACAACAAGTTCAGAGACAGCAAAGAGTGCTTTAAGATGTTATCCTTTATAGTATCTTCCTATAGATTGTCATTTATACAGTATATAGTCTTAAAAGTACTCAATGAAAATTTTAATCAGTACATAATTAAATTTAATAAAAAGTTTTTAAACATAAAAAACATATTAATTAGGAATGTGTAATTAAGCATTTTTCATTAGTTATAAAAAGTAGCTTTCATGGCTTCACAAGAAGCCACATCCTAGTAGCTTTGCTGACTTCTCAATGGATACATAGTAATCACTACTAAGAATAGGGCATAATTAAAAACAGTGACGGGAGGGAAGGAGTAAAGGAGGCAATAACAACTTGGTGCAAATGCTGAAAAGTGTCCCCCAGAAATGGCTGCAGACTGTGCTTCACAGAGCTGCCAATGTGCTGGGGCTCCTCACCACAAGTACCTACCATGCCGCTGCAGGTCATACTCTTTTTTTGTTTCTTCATTCCCTAGAATTTTCCATGCCTGATCAACTTCGATGAACTTCTGTATACATTCCTCCACTGTTCCTGCTGGTACATCTGCACTTTGTTTATCTGGATGATACTGCCAATCAAAAACAAGGGGGGGTGGGGTGATGAGTAGAGAGGGTGGGGGGGTAGGTTAAAAAAAAACTCTAAATCTGAGATTTCGTTAAGAGAGAAGGTAATGAGAAGATGAAAACTAAGATGCCAAGCAACGAAACAACAGTGTTGGGCACCGGAGACAACTGCCAGGTTAATTAGAGCACTGGAGTAGCTATAAATCCACCAGTGACATGATCTGTCACAATGTGCAAAAACAGCGTTTTCTGGATAATTTGCTGATGGAATCACTGGTCTCATGGACAATTTACCCAGAGAGGATGACTAACACAAACAGAAATAGGTACATGCAGACGAGCAGGACCTGATAGAGGAAGAGTACAAACTCTGTACAGAGTATGAAGCTCTCCTTATACAATATGCTTGGCTGTAGATATCATAACAATGGACTACTACTAGCTTTTCTTTTGAAATTACACAATTATTACTTTAAATTAAAACACTTCTCATCTTCTGGCTCAGCCCTGAAGATTTTAAAGTTATAAATCCCCAAACACAAATTTGTATTGAAAATGGTTATTTCAGGGCAGATTTGTAAGAAACAATTTTAAAGAACTCAACAAAACATTTGAATACAAATTAATTGGTTAGTAAATCTTTCTTACACTTGTTTTCATGCTGAACTTTCTCCACACTGCTGGTGATCCTCACTAGCAGAGCAAAGGCTATTGTGATATTTGGTTGCCCAGAAGAACTAATGAACATCATGCAGGCTGGGAGAAAGATTACAGGGCAAACAAAGAGAATCAGGCTTCCATTTTCCCTCTGGGAAACTATTTCTTTTCTTCTCCTCCTATGCCCAAATCTATCAGCTATTAATATTTAAATATTTAAGCTAATTAATATAATGACTGAAGAAAAGGAAACTTAGGCTTTATTGTTTCACTTTTTTAGGCCATGATTTATCAAATGATGCTCATGAAAGTTATTCCCATACTGAGGTTTAAGCAATCCTTAAAGCTAGGATATTACATAATGTACCAAAGCCAAAACAGAGTAGGCTACGTTAAGTTCTCTACCTAACCCATCTTCTAACACTATGTGAAGAAGTTCTGTATAACAAGTTTGGTATGAATCAATGTTATTTCATGCAACATGCTCAAATACACCACTAGTATACATTTAAGATGTATCAATACTTACATGTGAAAACGCAATCTCAGTATGCCGCTAACATTGAGTAAGGCCCTAGAGAAACCATTCTAATCTAGCAGCTGTATCACAGAAGTACAGACTAGAAGATAGGTAATTTCTAATAGGCCACTACAGAAACCAGTAGTGGTTGGTACAATGAACAGAACACAATGGACTAATCAGACACCAACCAGACCAAGAAAGCCCTACAAAACCAAGAATTAGTTCCTGGCTGCCCCAAACTAAAAGCTATCACTAAATTTTGAGTCATATATCAGTTCTATGGTAGTCAAAGCACAATTCAATCATTTTCCCTAATTTGGTATTTTCCTATTATTTTAAATAAGTAATTCACCATCTGAGGCTTTTAGACCTATTCTGTTGTGCTAATAGAATGCAATAAATTTTATGCTGTGATATAGGTTTTAATTAAAAAATGAAAGTTATAGCAAGAAAATAAGTATGTCATTTGGGGTACCAAAATCCTCAGTCCAATCTGCTTTGACAGAAAGTTCCAGAACAAAATGAAGGTCTAAAAAAGATAATATTCTGTGGTAGGCTGATAACAGCCCCCCAAAATATCAGGTCCTAATCCCTAGTTCCTGTAAATGTTACCTCATTTGGAAAAGGGGTCTTTGCAGATGTGAATTAAGTTAAAGATTGGGAAGATTATCCTGAACTGTGCAGGTGGGTCCTAAATATAATCAAAGAATTTTTATAAGAAGGAGGCAGAGGGAGATGTGACACACAGAGGGGAAGGTGATGTGAAGGCTGTGCAGAGAGATTTTAAATATTGGCCTTAAAGACTGGAGTGATGAGACCATAAGCCAAGGAATGCTGGCAGCCACCAGATGCTAAAAGAGACAAGGAATGGACTCTCCCCCTAGAGCCTCTAGAGGAATGGTGGCCCAGTCAATACTTTGATTTTGGCCCAGTTATACTGATTTTGGACTTCTAGCCTCCAGAATTGTGAAAGAATAAATTTCTGTTGTTTTAAGCCACCAAGTTTGTGGTAATTTATTCCAGCAGCCACAAGAAATTATACACAATCTAAATACACCTACAGTTTAAAACTAGAATATAACAGACACAACTTCTAAAGATATTTCAATTAAAGGTCTATTAATAAAATGGTGTCATTATTATGTACATTTATATATATATATATATGTATATATATATTTGGCCAAGTTGGGTCTTCATTGCTGCACACAGGCTTTCTCTAGTTGCAGTGAGCGGGGGATACTCTTCGTTGCGATGTGCAGGCTTCTCACTGTGGTGGCTTCTCTTGTTGCGGAGCACGGGCTCTAGGCGTGCGGGCTTCAGTAGTTGTGGCACAAGGGCTCAGTAGTTGTGGCACACGGGCTTAGTTGCTCCATAGCATGTGGGATCTCCCCAGACAAGGGCTCCAACCCGTGACCCCTGCATGGCATATGGATTCTTAACCACTGCGCCACCAGGGAAGTCCATTATGCACATTCTTTTTTTTTTTTTTTTTGCGGTACGCAGACCTCTCACTGTTGTGGCCTCTCCCGTTGTGGAGCACACTGTTGTGGAGCACAGGCTCCAGACGTGCAGGCTCAGCGGCCATGGCTCACGGGCCCAGCGGCTCTGCGGCATGTGGGATCTTCCCGGACCGGGGCACGAACCCGTGTCCCCTGCATCGGCAGGCGGACTCCCAACCACTGCGCCACCAGGGAAGCCCTATGCACATTCTTAACTTAAAATATGCAAAGATTCTTTATTGCACACAAAAATCAAGCCTCTAATACTAGGTTCCAAGACTCTCTGATCCCAATGAACGTTAATTTTTCCTACTATTTCTATATTGGAGCCCTCCCATGAGAGGCAGGCTCAAGCATTCACTAGCACCACAAGGACCACAGTCATTTTCCTCTGTTGTCAAGGCTTATTTTATTTTATTTTTTAAGGTTTTTTTTCGGGGGGCTGTGTTGGGTCTTCATTGCTCTACGCAGGCTTTCTCTAGTTGCGGCGAGCGGGCGCTACCCTCCGTTGCAGCGCGGACTTCTCATTGCAGTGACTTCTCTTGTTGCAGAGCACGGGCTCTAGGCGCACAGGCTCAGTAGTTGTGGCGCACGGGCTTAGATGCTCCACGGCACGTGGGATCTTCCCGGACCAGGGCTCGAACCCGTGTCCCCTGCACTGGCAGGAGGATTCTTATCCACTACACCACCAGCAAGTCCCATCAAGGCTTATTCTTTGCTCTTCTTCACTTTGAATCCCACTAGCCAAACTTTCCCACTGTTGAGAGCCCAAAGCTATTCCTACTTCATTCACTCAATGACCAAATGAAAGACAGAAAATCTATAGCATCCTGTGTTCCAGGGTCTGACTTATTAACTGAGGAGCCAGAAACAGCCGCAAAAAGATAGCATAAGCTTTCTTACTTTAGAAAAATGCCAGCTAAATCATACAAACAGCAGGGAGTTCTGAGGAAAACACTCACCAATCAAATATAGAAAATATTGATACTCTTAATTAACAGAATAGGTATATACTAAAATCAATGTTGCAAAGTTCATTTATTTTAACTTCTATTTGCTACCAGTGCTAAACTGAAATGCATTTTGCTGGAATTGGAAGAACTTAAGTCACCTAGAAGCAAGGAACTCAAAATTAAGAAATCAGCAAATCTTTCAACAAACAACTGGAAAATTAAAGTTTAAGAAATTACCAATTGCAATAGCCTCAAGGTCAAAAAAATGGAAAGAAATGGAAAGAAATAATATGTTCATGATGGGAAGATCATGTCCATCTTTCCTAAACTGATACACAAATTTTATGCAATTCCTATAGAATTCCAGTGAGCCACTCTGAAGAAGTAGACAAGATGATGATAATATTTACACGGATAAACAAAGGATCTAGAACAGGCAAAAGAATCTTCAAAAAGTACATAGTTGAAGGACTTACATGATTTCATGACTTAATATAAAGCTATGGTAATCAAGACTGTAGTACTGGCATAAATATATAAAAATAGACAGTGAAACAGAAGAGTCTAGAACTAGAACACATGTATAGGGTCACTTGATTTTCAACAAAGGTGCCAAGGCAGTTCAACTGGGAAAGGACAATCTAGAACAAATGATGTTGAAACAACTGGATGTCCATGTGGAAAAAAATTAACCTCAATCCCAATCTCATTACATACACAAAAATCAATTCAAGAGGAATCATAGATATAAATGTAAAACACAGAACCACAAAGCTTCTAGAAGGAAACACAAGAGAATATCTTTGTCCCTTGGCAGGGGCTGCTTTGACAAAAAGCACGAACTATAATGAAACAAAATGGATAAACTGAACTTCATCAAATTTAAAAATTTTCTGCTCATCAAAGATACCATTAAGAGAGTAAACAGACAAGCCACAGTCTGGGAAAAAAAATACTGGCTAAATAATTATCTAACAGAGGACTTGTATCCAGAATAAACAAACAAACAAACAAAAATCCTATAAATCGGTGGTAAAAGACATACTAATTAAAAATCAGGGGGAAAAACTTGAACAGACGTTTTTCAAAAGAAGACATGAATAGACAATTACACACGAATGTACATTCAAACCTTTTCATTAATTATCAGGGAAATGTAAATTAAAATCATGAGATACTTTTAAACACCTAATGGAATAGCTCAAATAAAAAAGACTGATGACACCAAATGCTGACGAGAATATGGAATAACTGGAACACTCATATGTTGCTGGCAGGAAACAATTTGGCAATTTGTTATAAACAAACACACATATCTACTCTGTGGTCAAGCAATTCCACTTCTGGATAGTTACCTAAGAGAAATAAAACATAAAAATGTATGTCCACAAAGAGACTTATCAAAGAATGTACTAACACTCTTGTTCATACAACCACAACCTGGAACCATAAATGTCTATCAACAGGAGAATGGATAAACTATAGTATATCCATAGGGGAATACTATTCAACAACATAAAAGAAAAAAACTATGATACACTCAATAATAACACAGATGAATATCTAAAACATTATGTTGGGACTTCCCTGGCGGTCCAGTGGTTAAGACTTCACGTTTCCACTGTAGGGGGCATGGGTTCAATCCCTTGTTGGGGAACTAATATCTCACATGCCCTGGTGTGGTCTAAATTAATTAATTAATTAAATATTATGTTGAGCAAAAGAAGCAAGAACAAAGGGTACATAGTATATGATTACATTGATATGAAATCCAAATTCAGGCAAAATTAAATCTATACAGTTGGCCCTCCATATCTCTGGATATGCCATTCTATATAAAGGACTTGAACATCCTTGGTTTTTGGTATCCTCAGGATGTCCTGAACCAATCCCCCAAGAATACCTAGGGATGACTATAGTGATAAAAGTTAAACGTTGGTTTCCAGGTTGGAACAGGGTATAGGGGATATAAGTTAACTAGAAAGGGACATAAGAGAATTTTCTGGAAAAACAGAAATGTTCTATATCTTGTTTGGGGTGGTAGCAACATGGTATCAAATTTCACCAAACTGAACACTTAAGATCCACGCATTTTTCAGTGTATGTTGACCATATCTCATAGAAAAATACCTTCAAATATGTCTAAATGTTTTAAAAGGAATTTAATGAATCTTTCTAAGTCATAAAGGAAAATGAGAAATTTCTTTCAATATTAAACAGAGAAAAGTAAAATAAAAACATAGAAAACTAATGTAAAGACAGATATGAATTAGTGAAAAGTTTGAATTACAGCCTAGTTTATGGAAATATAGTTTTACTTACTTTCAAGTACATATGCCAACCTCCAAAAACTTTAAAACATTTTAAAAAGTTTAGTGTTGCTGAGGAGAGGACTAAAGTACATTCAAAATTAAAATATGATAAATATGTCACAATACTAAAAATACCCAGAGAGTATCTCTCTGTGATTCTTTATTATAATAGGACAAAGCTGTCTATCTCCAACGTTTTAGCAAAGTGCTATTTTACTATTCTTAATTGACTTGACACTCACAACTTTACAGTCTATGTAACTTCCTCACGTGAGGGGAAAACTATTCAATTATATAGACCTATGGTTTTCAAATCCCCAAGCCACTTATTGAGGATAAGAAAAATGAACACAAACAAAAGATTAAAAAACTGTCTTGATACAAAAATAAAGGATCACTCATGACACTACAAAAGATATACAGAAAATAATTTTTTAACAGAATTGGTATGTGCTATATACTTACTATCTAATTGATAACTAATATTTTAATTATGGACTCTTAATTCTGACTAGCTGAGATTTTATGGCAATGGGTTTTTCAATATGGAACATTTTATTTTGACTTTAGATTTTCTCCATAGAGTAAATCCAAGTGCTTTCAAAATTCCTAATTCTGGAGTGACTGTCACATTGTGTCAGCTCAGTGCAACTCAAAATGCGGTCATCAGATTTGCAGCATCAGCATTATCTGAGAGTTCGTTAGAAGATGGCCCCATCTCAAACCTACAGAGCGGGACCCCAGAATCTGTTTCACCAAACTCTCCAGGCAATTATTATGCATGCTAAAGTCTGAGAAGCACACTGTTAGCCTCTACTGCTTAAAACAAAGAATTATTTGCAAGTTAGAAAATGAGTGCTTGATAAAAATTTCCCCTTGACAGATGCATTCCTCCAAATACTAAAAAAAAAAGTGAGTGACACTCCGCAACTGTTAACCTATAACATCACAAAGAAAATTACATTAAGTGTACCAAGTCAGAAATTTTTCGATATTTGATACCTTTTGTTCAGTAATCATAAATGCCAACCTCTTTATTTCATTGTTTGCACAAATGCCAACTTACTTCAGTGATGAAGAAGCTGATGAAATCTGAACAATATGCAAGTGGTATTTTAACCTGTTGAATTTTTTTAAAGAGGGGGGTATAATTTGTATGAGTCTTCAGCTACTGAAGACTGCAATGGTGTCCACTGATAGGTTTAACACAAGTGCCAAGTGTTTTTCTATTAGAAAACACAGAGACAAGTGTTTTTCTACTAGAAGGGGAAAGAAAATTGAAGTATGTGTAAATTGTGAAAAGAGTATATAATACAATACATTGTGAAAATTCTAGCAACTTCTAAAAGTTTTTAGTGAAAATTAATATATTCATTATATTACCAAATGAATCATACTTCCAAATAACCTTTTCTATTCACTAAGCAACGTAAAGTTGAAATGAAATGGTATTTCTTTACAGTGAATGCGTAAGACAGTTTTATGGTAAATTAACCACTACACAATAAGGTAATATTGGACCTAAACAGAGGTCGATCTGCTTAAATGCCTTTCTTACATTCCTTTTTAAAAGGAAATATTGCTTTATTTTACCAATAGCTTGCTACTTAAACGTTAAATCAAACAAAAAGTTAAGGAGGTCATATATTAAGCCTTTACTACACATTTGTGATTATACTGTTTGATTAAAAAAATACTGACTGCAGAAAAAAAAATAACAACTATGAAAAGGACTTCGGGCAAATTTGATTAAACAAAAATTCCCACATCATCATGCTGGTATTATTTGATCTACCAAGGTGGCCCCTGAGCATATAGCACTTTGATTTTTCTCTATACATTAACAATGAGTTTAGTACCATTAACAGAATGCTAGCTCTCATCACTAGTTTCACACTTTCTTGAATTCCAGAACCAAATTTCAAATATCTTCTAAGAGCTATCTTATTAGCACTACAAGTTCAACACATCTAAAACCCAATTTATCATCCAGACTCTAAAATTAGTTCCTTCTCCTGCTGAATTCCTTGTCTGTTAAGATCACCACCGAGCTTAATAAATGCTGAATGAATGCATGAAAGAAAAATACATTTCCTAATAATCCAAGCTACAATATCAGGGTAACCTCCCTTTTTCTCATCCCATTAAGCACCAAATTTTGTAGATTCTACCTACATAATGTTCTTTCTATTCCTAATGACACACCTAGTTCAAACCAACAGTAGCTCCTACCTAGTCTCCAGCATTCATCTTCTAACAGCTCTCCAGTGCATCTACCTGCTTCCAAATTCACTCGCCTTAACTTAAAACCCTGACCATGTTATTCTCCACCTCAAAAATTTTAATTGTCCACATATTTCATAATAAATGAGTCATATTTAATCCTTACAAGTAAAGTCCTCCAATAAAAGAACCCAACCTACCATTCAAGCTTTATCTATTACAAGTATTATAGATATGCCATCTATGTCAGTCTAGTCGTTCTACACATTCTAGACTAGACCTTCAGATATCACCCTTGAACACTCATACCTCTCTGTTTCCGTGTCTTACTTACGCTGTTGTCTCCAATGGAACATCCTCCACTAGTTCAAATGTACCTCTTCCATGAGGGTGTGTTTAATATCCCTAGTCAGAGGGCATCACACTAGTTTTGTATATGTACAACACTGTATCTTAACCATATCTGTATCTCTTGCCAAGCCCCAATAGGACCAATGGTGAATTTCCATAATATCACAGTAGATACACATTTCCAAACAGATTATAATGCAGAATACTACTGAGGAACTTCAAAATGCAGCAAACATATAAACACTGAATAAAAGTTTACTGTGGGTCATTTTTATTTAGACTTCCCATGCTTTTGTGAGTCCAGTCATCACTACATTTTGAGGCACTCATCACCTCTAAAGATAATAAAAACTCATTTCTTTGAACCTCAGTTGTGAAATAAAATTGAAAAGGTCAAGTTGACAGAATTATGCAATAGGCATTAGTAAATATGACCACAGTAATATGTGACAACTAAAATAGCATTCCCCAACATTTTTAGTGGTGAAGAACTGCTTTTGATTTATCAAAGTATTAAATATAGGCTTCATTAAAATATTTCATGAAAATTAAGATTCCTAATCTTTGATAATTTTATAAAAACCAAGGACCTTTTCCCTAAAGTGCTTATCACATCATTGTCTCTCCTCTCAAAAGAACTACAGTTCAGTCAATAAAAGTTAATTCCAAAGCAACTATACCCCAATTAAAAAAGAAAAGTTAATTCCAAATAACTCCATCTCTTTGCTCTTATTCTTTCAACACTATGACAGGTGGCCCTCACCAACACTGCCGAAGCCTTTCCCCACAACTCCACCTTTTCATCTCCTTCTCTCACATAGCACCGTCTTATGCTCGCCTCTCTTCCAATCTCCCCTCAAAACTCCTCCAAAATATGCCCCAGATCCTAAGAGGTCCTGTAGTGTAACACCCGCTGCCCCACCTGAAGTGAACTGGTAGAGTCCTGATTACCTGCTGCAGAGACCAAGGCTCATATCTGAGACCTCACTTTCCTTCCACATCTGACACAAGTGGGATGCCTGAATTTCTGCCTGTAAACCCCATTCTGCCACCACCCACCAGAAAAGAAGAATCAAGTGTGGCTGGAAGGAAAGAGGCCAAGGGCATGAGTGCTCCCCACCACTGGGCCTCTGAGGTTTCTAGAAGTTAAGGATGGAGACAACGGGGTCTCTTAGGCCACTAGTAAAGAACTAGGGTTGTAGGAGAGCAGTTTCTCTCTGCCATTTTGCAACACAACAAACTTCCATAATAGCCTTCTACAGAAGGGTCTACCTGGGAAGAAAATAGATGAGGAAACCAGGAAGGAGTACAGAATCACCTTATCTAATTCTCCTCAGGTTCAAGAAAGTCTTCCTACTACACTTCTTGATCTTGCTTGCCATAATTGGCAATGGTTATTAACCTCTCAAATGCACTATACAACAAGGGGGAAAAAGACTGTCCTTGGATCATCAATCAGAACAGATAGTACAATTATACATATTAAACCCTAACTTTCCATCACTTTGAAAAACTAGAAATTCCTAAGTTGATATATTTAAAAAACAAAACCAAAACAAACAACGCCCCCCCACAAGGACATCTCCTTTCCCAGAATAATCTTCCCTGGTTCATTGCTATCTTCACCTCCCTCAAAGTACGTATCTTTCTATACCTGTTTTTTTTTAAATGCTGAATTACCTATGTTTATTGACAGCTTGTAATTAGCAGACCTCTTAAAAAGTTGTTTTATATTTGAAGAAACTGAAAGACAAAATATCAAGTAATATTATTCAAATGAATAATATGTTGAAATATAGATTTTAAGGGTCAGACACAAGAATTTGTGTGACTAAGGCACAGCTAATCTTACAGAGTAGGACTGTATTATTATAATTAATTTAAGTGAAATTATTAGGATTCAAAGTTAATATAGCCACTCTCCTTTTCAAAAATTATTGGTTTTTCAGATATAAACTTGTGATTTTAATTTTCTCCCATTCTACCAAACCTTGGCTTTTTTTAAAAAATTTTATTGAAGTATACTTGATTTACAATGTTATGTTAGTTTCAGGTGTACAGCAAAGTGATTCAGATATATATACACACACACACACACACACATATATATATTCTTTTTCAGATTCTTCTCCATTATAGGTTATTACAAGATATGGAACATAGTTTCCTGTGCTATATAGTAGGTTCTTGTTGTTTATCTATTTTATATATAGTAGTGTGTATTTGTTAATCCCAAACTCCTAATTTATCACCCCTACCCTGTCCCCTTTGGTAACCACAAGTTTGTTTTCTATGTCTGTGAGTCTATTTCTGTTTGCAAATAAGTTCATTTGTATCATTCTTTTAGATTCCACATATAAGTTATATCATATTATACTTGTCTTTCTCTGTCTGACTTACTTCACTTAGTATGATAATCTCTAGGTCCATCCATGTTGCTTCAAATGGCATTATTTCATTCTTTTTCATGGCTGAGTAATATTCCATGTTACATATATATATATATATATATATATATATATATACACACACACACACACACAACATCTTCTTTATCCATTCCTCTGTCAATGGACATTTAGGTTGTTTTCCATGTCTTGGCTACTGTGAATAGTGCTGCTATGAACATAGGGGTGCATGTATCTTTTCCAATTACAGTTTTCATCATTTCTGGATATATGCCCAGGAGTGAAATAGCTGGTTCATATGGTTCACTTTATTTTTAGTTTTTTAAGGAATCTCCCTACTGTTCTCCACAGTGGCTATACCAACTTACTTTCCCATCAACAGTGTAGGAGGGTTCCTTTTTCTCCACACCCTCTCCAGCATTTATTATTTGTAGACTTTTTGATGATGGCCATTCTGACCAGTGTGAGGTGATACTTCATTGTGGGTTTTTTTTTTTTTAATAAATTTATTTTATTTTATTTATTTGTTTTTGGTTGCGTTGGGTCTTCTTTGCTGCACGCGGGCTTTTGTCTGGCTGCAGCAAGCAGGGGCTACTCTTTGTTGCGGTGCATGGGCTTCTCATAGCGGTGGCTTCTCTTGTTGCGGAGCATGGGCTCTAGGCACGCAGCCTTCAGTAGTTGTGGCACACGGGCTTAGTTGCTCCGTGGCATGTGAGATCTTTCCAGACCAGGGCTTGAACCTGTGTCCCCTGCCTTGGCAGGTGGATTCTTAACCACTGCACTACCAGGGAAGCCCTTCACTGTGGTCCTGATTCACATTTCTGTAATAATTAGCGATGTTGATAGAGCACCTTTTCATGTGCCTGTTGGCCATCTGGACGTCTTCTTTGGAGAAATGTCTACTTAGGTCTCCTGCCCATGTTTTGATTGGGCTGTTTGATTTTTTGATATTGAGCTGTATGAGGTGTTTATATATTTTGGAAATTAATCCCTTGTCAGTTGCATCATTTGCAAATATTTTCTCCCATTCCATAGGTTGTCTTTTCATTTTGTTTGTGGTTTTCTTTGCTGTGCAAAAGCATTTAAGTTTAATTAAGTCCCATCTGTTTATTTTGCTTTTGTTTCCATTACTCTAGAAGACAGATCCAAAAAAATGTTGCTGCAATTTATGTCAGAGTGTTCTGCCTATGTTTTCCTCTAGGAGTTTTATAGTACCCAATTTTACATTAGGTGTTTAATCCATTTTGAGTTTAGTTCTGTATATGGTGTTAAAGAATGTTCTTATTTTATTCTTTTACATGTAGCTGTCCAGTTTTCCCAGCACCACTTATTGAAGAAACTGTCTTTTCTCCATTGTATATTCTTGCCTCCTTGGTCATAAATTAATTGACTGTAAATGAGTGGGTAAATGTAGAAAAAGCTTTTGATAAAATTCAGCATCCATTTTATGATGAACAAACTCTTTGGAAAGTGGGCGTAGAGGTAACATACCTCAACATAATAAAGGCCACATATGACAATCCCACAGCTAACATCATACTGAAAGGTGAAAAGCTGAAAGCATTCCCTCTAAGATCAGGAACAAGACAAGGATGCCCACACTTGCCACTTTTATTCAACGTAGTTTTGGAAGTCCTAGCCACGGCAATCAGAGAAGAAAAACAAATAAAAGAAATCCAAACTGGAAAGGAAGAAGTACAACTGTCACTGTTTGCAGATGACATTATACTATACATAGAAAATCCAAAAGATGCCACCAGAAAACTACTAGAGCTCATCAGTGAATTTGGTAAAGTTGCAGGATACAAAATTAATACACAGAAATCTGTTTCATTTCTATATACTAACAATGAACTATCAGAAAAAGAAATTTAAACAATCAAATTTACCATCACATCAAAAAGAATAAAATATCTAGGAGGGGCTTCCTTGGTGGCGCAGTGGTTGAGAGTCCGCCTGCTGATGCGGGGGACACGGGTTCGTGCCCCGGTCCGGGAGGGTCCCGCATGCTGCGGAGCGGCTGGGCCCGTGAGCCATGGCCGCTGAGCCTGCGCGTCCGGAGCCTGTGCTCCACAACGGGAGAGGCCACAACAGTGAGAGGCCCGCGTACCGCAAAAACAAAAAAAAAATCTAGGAATAAACCTACCTAAGGATGCAAAAGGCCTGTACACTGAAAACTGTAAAACACTGATGAAACTGAAGAGGACACAAACAGATGAAAAGATATTCTTGGATTGGAAGAATCAATATTGTTAAAATAACCATACTACCCAAGGCAATCTACAATCTACAGATTCAATGCAATCCTTAATGAATTACCAATGGCATTTTTCACAGAACTGACTTTCTAAAGAAAAAAACTCTATTGAGCTATAATTCATATACCAAAAGATTCACCCATTAAAAGTCTACAATTCAGTGGTTTTAGAATATTCACAGAATTGTTTGTGTAACTATATCACTAATTTCAGAACATTTTCACCACCCACTAAAGAAATCCTGCATCCATTAGCAGTCATTCGCTATTTCTCTTTCCTCCTATCCCCCAACTAATCTACTTTCTGTGTCTGTGGATTTGCTTATTCTGGACAGGTATGATAGACACACTCATGCATAGCATATATACATACACACATATTAATTAATTTTAAAACACATTTGTGATTTTTAAGTATCTATAAAAATGAACCTTCCTCAGTTACTTTGGGAATGTTGGTGAATAGCTAAGAATGTGAAAGAGTATATAAACAAAAAGAATATGCTCTTCTTGAGCTCAAAATTTAGTTCCATAACATAACAGACCTTACTAAGGCATTCATTGTGAAAAGTCCTCTGAATTTATTTATTGATATAATAGGATCCTACATATAACATAGTCCCACAGTCCCCAGAGAAAGCCTTACTGTAAAGCTTCAGTGTGATTATGTAGCAGCCAAATTGACAGAACAGTATGAGGAAGTGTACATCTACCAGACTTGCTAATGATTGCCTCTAATCTTCAAAAGAGTTATTTTAACACCATTAATATTGTTTAAGAGACCTTTTGGTCTGATCATAGCTGCTTTAAAATCTCTGCTAAATGTCACTATAACAATGATTTCCTTTGAAACCACGTTAAGAGACTCATTCTGAGATTACTGGCAGTTCCAAGAAAATGGGGTAAAAAAGGAGGAAAAAGAAGAAGAGGAAGGAGGAGGGGAGTAGGAGGATAGGGAAAGGCAGAGGAAGGGGAAGAGAGGGGGTGGTGGAGAAAGAAGTGCCGGCGAAGGGGGAGGGAGACAGAAGAGGAGCAGAAGGAATGAGAAGAGGAAAAGCAAGCATAAGCGAGGGAAGAGACTGAAAAACACTGAAGGGAAGCAAAGCCGTGAAATACTTACAGGAGGTACTGATGTTTTTCAGATAAAAGAATTGAGAGGTAGACTGCAGGAACTGGATTCACAGAAATGAAGAAATGTAAGAAGTAGGATGATACGTGGCTGGGTGATTTAATTCATGGCAAAACCTTTCATTACCAAGATCAACCTCTGTAATATACTTTGAAATGTGAGATTTACTAACTCTAAAATACAATCTTGAATCAAATCGTTTGCTAGTCACATGCCTTTTCTTTTGTTGGCTATATGCAAGTGTAATACAACCTCTTCCTCTTTGTACATCACATTTTTAATCTTAAGCAATAGGTTACATTATATCCAATTTAAGTGTAAACCAGATTGCCCCCACCCCCCAAAAATCGTATCAAACAAGTTTTTGATGACGTACTCAACATGAGCTACACAGAGAATTCCAAGCTTAACACTCTGCCTCCAATATCGCCCGATGATAATTAGAAGCAGTGTGCTGGCTAACTTCATCTACCCTCTGGGGTCAGGGAAGACACGGTTTTTGTATAATTAAGGACTTAAAGAACCAATGCCAAACTTATTCTTGCTAAGTAAGAGTGGTCACATATACCTACAGATCCTACAGAGCCGCTTTCCTGCAGCAACTCTGAGCCCCACTCTGTAGCCATCAAGGCCATCAGGTACTAATTAGGTAGTGTGTTCTATCAACGCTTTCATGCTCTTCTTTTATTAATTGATCATTCTGGCACATTAACGATACTAGTACACCTGCATTGAATTCCCTCAAGTACTTTACCCCTGAGATAGAAAAGAAAGCAAAGAAGATATGAGAATGTCACAGATTTACATTACCTACCTCATATTTGAATCAACACTAAGACTGTTTCCTCTAAAAGTTATCTATTTCTTTTACTTGCAGAAATGCTCCCCTAAACTTAAAATGTACAAATTTTCCTTTAATAAAATGTAACTTCCATTGATTTAACCCTTATAAACTACAATGGGAATAAAATTCCCATTTTCATAAAGAAGTGTTCAAAAATTAATGGTGGGATTAAATGCATAAAGGCTGGAGAGGTAGTGGCAATTCTTCTTAATTCTAACCACCTAATGGCGAGGGAAATTTGCCTAAAATGAAACTCCATAAACAAGAGAAGTGACCTTAGTCTGATAAAAACTGATGAGTAAAAAAGAAAAAGAAAGCATTTAATAACTGTAGTTAAATTCAATGAATATAATATAGTATTTCTGAGATAAAGGTCTAAGTAAGCTTCTTGGGACACTGAGAAAACACATATCCTCTGAGATACTTTTTGGTTTTCCTTATTGCAAATCACTGTTATTATGAAGCAACCATTAAAGAGTTGGTGAGGAAGTGCCGTTAAGATGGTGCAGTAGTGATTCTCTAATGAATCTGCGTACAGTTTAGGTTCCAAGAGAGATACACACTGACTGACATGGCTGAGTTTTGTTTTGTTTCATTTTCTGTATGACACTTACTAGCTTAAAACAAGATTATGTTACAAAAAGTTAGGTATAAAATTACTACAATTGTGTCCTTTACACTTTGACAATATATTAAAATTATGAAGGGTTGAAAAAAACAATTACAAAGGTAAAGTCAAGTACAACTCACTACTGCCACCTAATGCTTAGTAAAATATTGCCTAAAGAAGCAGTCAACACCTCATGTCCCACTTTATGCAACCGTAAACTGTTGAAACATGATTTTAAAAACATCTTCATGGTTTTCTAATTCAGATAGGGAAAATATAATCCATGTTCAAGACTGGCAGCCCAAAAGTGTGTTTATCCATTCAAAAAAGGCTCATTAACCACCTTACTACAAATCAGATACCGTGCTAGCCAATGAGGATCCATGATGGACAAATACCAGGATCCCTGCCCTTGATGGACTCAGAGTCTAGTGGGGGAGTGCAGATAGGTAAACAATTAATTATAATGGGAAGGATGAGGTGCTAAGAAAAGATGACAGCATGAAAAAGTTGTTAACTTAGAATAAATTTCGGGAGGTTTCTTAATAAAGACACTTGACTGGGTTTTGAAGGATGAATAGGAGTCGGCCTGTGGAGGAACTGTGGAAGGGTGGGAGGGGAAAGGCATTACGTGCAGAGAGAAACAGCAAATACAAGACAGGAAAGTGCTAAGATGGATATTAGAGTTACGAATAGCAGAACTGTAAGCTACAGTGGGAATGAGTAAAAGAACCAGTGAGTAGGGAAAGTTATGAGATGAAGTTGAAAAGCCAGACTGAGCTTAGACCATAAAGGAACTTTTTAGTATGCTAAAAAAAACATGGACTTTTCCCTACTTAAAACTTCACTTACTTGTTTCAAAGACAAAAAAATCTAACCTGATGGTGGGATGGAAGGGGTATGGAGAATAGGTAGGCGGAACTGCAAAAAGGAAACTACTGCAGTCCTCCTGCAACACTTCTGAGGAACTATGTGAACAATGCTGAGGAGGAAGACAGGAGACAGACAAGGGGAAAGGTGGGAGCCTGGGGACATAGACTTGGAAGGCACCTGTGAAGCAGATAAAGCTACAGGAATACACAGAGAGCAGTCCTTCTCAACTTTTTGAGTTCTGAACTCCTTCATGAATCTGATAAAAAGCTGGGGGAAAGGAAATACACACACAATTTTGTGTACAATTGAGGGATTAAAACCTCTAAAAGAACCTAAGCCTTAGATTAAGACAAGAGTTGGTGATAGAGGAAGAAAGATAAAACTCTGAAGGACAGTAACATTTACATCAGATAAAGGAAAAGATGCTAGAAAAAAAAAACAGAGCAGTGAGCAACAAGGTAACTGGGAAACAGGATCCAGAGAAGCCCAGGGAAGGAAGTTCTAAGGCAGATAAAAGACCTGTGACAGTAGTAAACCCACAGAATATGGTAAGTAGGGGGACACTGGCCATTTTAATAGGCACCACTGAGAAGAAGGGCAGTAGTGAAAGAGAGGGGTGAGAAGCAAGTAGATGGTAGTCAAGGAATGTTTGGCAAGGTAGAAGAGCGGAGTGACAGTCAGAGTAGCCAAGGCCAAAGGGGAATGTTTTTAGAAGACGTTTTACTGGATGAGTGGGAAAAGCTAGTGAAAAGGGAGAATTCAAGACAGAGGAAAAAAGGGAACTGGAGCAGGCCTAACCATAAAATATGAAAAACTGAACTCTCATTCTGGCTTTGTTATTGCTAGTCATGTGACCCTAGAAAAGTTATTCAGTTGTACAAGATTTCTTCACCTGAAAAATGGAGAGAAACCTTGCTAAACTACAAGCTACTTATGAAAGTAAGAACCTTTGTCCATCATATTACCATGAACTATACCTGCAGCATCTAGCACAGTGCCTGTAAGACCCTCAATAAATCTTTAATGAATAAATTATCTGTCCATACACCTCACAGTGTTTTGCTAAACTCAAATGACATAATGTGAGTGAACATATTCTGAATACAATTTAAATTTTTTTAAATGAGGGTGGCATGAGAGGAAGGTCATTGTAAGACCTCCAACGTAAATTAATAAATGCAAGAGATGTTCATTATTCAAGGATTCTATATTTGCAAATTCACCTACTTGCTAAAATTTACTTGTAACCCCCAAAACAACACTTATAATGCTCTCACAGTCATTCACAGAGATGCACAGAGTGGTAAAAATTTTGAATCATCTAACATGCACGTTCCCAGCTGAGGTCAAACAAGGATTTCATGTTTCAGCTCTCATACTGCATTTAAATAAGTGACCTTTTTACAGATTATTTAGTGCCACATTTTTCATACTTTGTTTTTTGTTGTCATGTTTTACTGTTTAAAATGATCCTCAAGCATAGAGCATTAAGTGCTGTCTAGTGTTCCTATGTACCAGAAACCTATGATGTGCCTTACGGGGGGAAATACATATTTTAGATAAGCTTCTTCTTTCAGGCATGAGTTACAGTGCTGTTGGCCCTGAGTTCAACATTAATGAATCAACAACGTATATTAAAGTGTCTTTAAGCAGAAGCATACATAAAACAAGGTTATGTACTGATCACTTGCTGAAAATATTGTGACCAGAGGCTCACAGGAACCTAACCCTGTATTTCCCCTATGAGCAATGTTTCAGTGTTTGCTAATTCTGTGTTTGTGGCAACTTTAAAGAACCACAGCAAATAAGAAGAACTGACTGTGTAATAATATATATACTACAATTAATTTACACCCATCACCTTTGAGAGCTCTCTCTCCTCTCCTTCTCTCATGCCACACCCCAGGAAATCCTTAGCTAAGAATATCGGCCATGAGGATTCTACGCCCTTCTTCCAACCATAGCCATGCCTTACCCCCCTCCTTCTAGGGCCTCAGGACACAGGAATTCACTGCCCAAACAGCCTCAAGTCATAGGAGCATAGACCACAGTAAGGACCCTGGGTGGGTGTGGGAAGAGAAGGAGGCAGGACAGTGGTGGCTTCCTCTGCCCTGCTGCATTAAGGCACGGAACTCCAAGCACTCTACATGCAATCCTGGCTTTCCAGGTCAATATGAAGGGATATTTGTCATGAAAATATATTTTTCAAGATAAAAGAACTTATTTAATATTATGTTAGCTTGACTTATAACTTTTAAATATTTAAGCATCTGTCACATAGACCCCCATTTCTAATCTTTTTCTAAGCCTAAGTAAATATTAATATTTACTTGTTAATAAATAAGTAAATATTAAATGGGCCTTATTAATATGTTACGGCTATCACCTTTTCATAACCTTATCAAAAGAGGAAGGGGAAAAAAACAGTTCAAGAAATGTCCTCAGATTTTTAGTGACCTTAGTGGTAGTTTACTTAGCTTGAAAAAGGAACAACTCTTTCAACAATAATTAAATTTATAAGATTTACTTAGCTTCCAGGGGGATCACAGTCAGTCATATGGCAGACCATGAGTGATTTAACCTTTACATTTCTGGTATCTTCACACATTTTAACACAAGACAACAAAGCAACAGGTATATCTTAATATATAATTTATTTCAGATGTTTTAGTGGCTCAGTATGTGTGTAAGTAGTATGTGTGTAAGATGGCATTCACAGTTCAGTCAGGGATATCTAGATAGTCATAGAATTTGAGGGAGTTCTAGACGCAGAAAGTCCATTATAAGAGTAAATCCTAAAATTTGCTTAATACACCTGAGAAGATCATGGCTAAAACAAAACATGATTAAATACTTACCTTTTCTGACCTTTCTTATTACGCAACAAGTGTTCCAGTTGAGTACTTCACCACCTGAAGCTCATTTTAACACTGACTTTCTAAAAGCCTAATACTAAGATTGTAGAATAATGTGCCACATTATTTTTAAATAATTTTTTAAATTACAAGATCGTATGCAAAGGCCACTGTGATTATGAAGCAGTCGTGTCCAAACTAAAAGATGCATTAAAATGGGTAACTAAGGCTTTTTAAAAAACCTTTCTTAGTCTTACAATTTTAATGACTATTAATTCCTCCTTCCTAAGAAAAGTATCCTTTAACTTAATAAACTGAGAACTATACACTTATATGCCCTATTTTGTTTTTCAGATACTGTCCTTTAAGTAGCAATACATTTATTCTTCTTGGTCTCAATATTCTCCTCTCAACATATTTAAAGTTCTCAAAAATATGTCTTCAGACTATTGAAAACCTAAAGCACTAAAGGTTCTACAGTCTTGGCTAAACTATTAAAAATGAACTGTAGACAGCCTCCGAGGACAGCTATAGACAAAACATCGGCTCAAAGATGGCCACAGGTCAAATCACTTCATATGCTGTGGCTCTATTTTGTCATCAGTTCACATGGATCAAGGACCATCTAACATCATCACTGAACCCATAAGGAATAACAGAAAAGGGAGAACAGTACTGCAACCAACATAGAGAGGACAAAATAACACGAGACAACTCCCTTCTTAATCCTTCTATTCTATTTCAGCAAAATCCAGTGCAATCAACCAATGCATGTAGAGAGAGTCTATTATACAAAGTACACAGAGTTGGTGCTACCAAGGACAGAAAAATTACAGACAGGACTCCTGCCTTCAAAAACTACATTTAGCTGAGAGGCAGCCATAGGCATAAGTAATTACGGTAAAGACAGAATGTGGTCAGTGGGACAACAGAGTTACAATGTATCAATGGAACACATATGGTGAGACTTTCAGGAAGAAGTTATTTTGAGCTGTACCTTAATGGAAAGTGGACTTCCTCCTATTGAAAGGGAAGGAATGGAAGAATGGGAAGACTGCTTCTTGTTTCCATTGGTGGTGGACTTGCTTATTCAAACCAATCTTCCATTGAAAACAACTGGATACAAAATCTGGATAAATATGTGTGTGTGTGTGTGTATAACTCTTAAAAGCATCAAAGAGTTAACAAGATAGTAAAGAATTCCAGACCAAAACTGAAGGGAAAACAGATAATCAAGGACAAAGGATAGGGCTGCTTCTGCTCCAAGGGTATTTCACCTATTCTGGAAAGTATCCTGGAAATAAACTTTCATTCTGATAACCTTATTTGGCTTAAGGTGGTTACACACATCAGGGAGGAATGCCTGGAGGAAGAATAAACACGTTATTGGACTAGAAAACATGAAAGCTGAAAATGAGTCTAACACCCAGCTGTGCAGAGGAGACCCATCCTGTTACATTAGAATGAGGGACTGAGGCCAGTGTGGGCAGGGTATGTTCCCACACTTACTGGCCCTTGACCTTCTTTCCCTACAGTATAGCAACCCGGTGTGTGTGTGTGTGGGGGGGTCATTTCTCTTTCACAAACTACAAGCAAAACTTGTGCAACCCTGCTCTCCCATTTCCGCAGTCTGGTAATAGTACTAATTTCCCAATATAGCACTAATTTCTCTAACTGGACACTTACAGAAGAGTTTTCTTAGGTGTCAAGGTTCAAAGGCAATGTGAAAATGCCATTTATTCAAAACTACTCTTGAAAATCTTTAAATTTTCCATTAAGTGTAATATTTGAATTTTCATGAGTACAACTCTACACAGCAATCTGTATATATAAGTGCATAACATATACAGTAATGAACACATGATAAAAAGCACACAACCAAAACATAATTTTACCATTTTAATTTTTTTCTTTTTTTTTTCTTTTTTTTTTTTTGCTGAACACTGATAACTAAATTTGCATGATATCATGCAATATTTTTATATGGCCCTTCATGGTTGTCTAACAGCATCCTGTACACAATTTCTGGTGATGGTGATAAATTATAATAAGGAACTACACGCAAGACACTGGCTAAATGCTTTACATTATTTCACTTAATCTTTATGAAAAAAGAAAAGAAGAATAAGAAAAATCTTTATCTCAATTTTTACAGATAAGGGAACTGAGGCTCAGAGAGGTTAAGTCACTCCTCTTGGGTCACACAAATCATAAATGGCACAAGTGAGACTCAAAGGCAGGGCAAAGTGATACAAAGCCAGGACTCTGAATGACTATGCTATACATAAACTTCCTTATGAAACCACATTTTAGAATTTATATACAAGCATATCTCATTTTATTGAGCTTCATTTTGCTGTGCTTCACAGATATTATGCTTTCTACAAATTAAAGGTTTGTGGTGACCCTGTGTTGAACACGTCTCAGCACCATTTTTCGAGCAGCATTTGCTCACTTTGTGTCTCTGTATCACATTTTGGTAATTCTTTCAACATTTCAAACTTTTTCATTATTATTGTACTCGTTATAATGATCTGTGATCAGTGATCTTTTTTTTTTTGCGGTATGCGGGCCCCTCACCGCTGCGGCCCCTCCTGCCGCGGAGCACAGGCTCCGGACACGCAGGCCCAGCGGCCACGGCCCACGGGCAGCCGCTCCGTGGCACGCGGGATCCTCCCGGACCAGGGCACGAACCCGTGTCCCCTGCACCGGCAGGCAGACTCCCAACCACTGCACCAGCAGAGAAGCCTGATCAGTGATCTTTGATGCTATTGTTGTAATTGTTTTGGGACACCACAAACCACACTCACATAAAATGGTGAACTTAACAATGTGTGTTCTGACTGCTCCACTGACCTGCTGGTCCCTAACTCTCTCTTTCTGCTCGGGCTTCTCTATTCCCTGAGACACAACAATATTGAAATTGGGCCAATTAATAACCAAACAATGGCCTCTAATTGTTCAAGTAAAAAGAGGAGTCACCTGTCTCTCACTTTAAATCATGAGCTGGAAATGATTGCTTAGTAAGGAAGGCATGTCAAAAGCCAAGATAAGCTGATAGCTAGGCATCTTGCAACAAACAGCCAAGTTGTGAATAAATGCAAATGAAAAGTTCTTGAAGGAAACTAAAAGTGCTACTCCAGTGAACACATGAATGATAAGAAAGCAAAACAACCATCATTGCTGACATGGAGAAAGTTTGAGTAGTCTGGATAGAAGATCCAACCAGAGACAACATTCTCTTAAGCCAAAGCCTAACCCAGACTAAGGCCCTAACTCTCTTTAATTCTATGAAGGCTGAGAGAGGTGAGGAAGCTGTAGAAGAAAAGTTTGAAGCTAGAAGAGGTTGGTTCATCAGATTTAAAGAAAGAAGCCATCTCCATAACATAAAAGTACAAGTTGATGTAGCAAGTGCTGATGTAGAAAAGCTGCAACAAGTTATCCAGAAGATCTAGCTCAGATAATTAATGAAGGTAGCTGCACTAAACAACAGATTTTTAATATAGACAAACAGCCTTATATTGGCAGAAGATGCTATCTAGGACACTCATAGCTAAAGAGGATAAGTCAATGCCTGGCTTCAAAACTACAGAGGACAAGCTGATTCCTTTGTTAGGGGCTAATAAAAGAATTAGCTGAATTTTAAGCTGAAGCCAATGCTCATTTACCATTTTGGAAATCCTAGGGCTCTTAAGAATTATGTTAAATCTACTCTTCCTGTGTTCTATAAATGGAACAATAAAGCCTGGATGATAGCACATCTGTTGACAACATGGTTTACTGAATATTTTAAGCCCACTGTTGAAACCTTGCGCTAAGAAACAAAAGATCCCTTTCAAAATATTACTGTCCATTGACAATCAACTGGTCACCCAAGAGCTCTTGATGGAGATGCACAATAATATTAATGTTGTCTTCATGCCTGCTAACACAACATCCATTCTGCAGCCCATGGATCAGGGAATAACTTCGACTTTCAGGTCTTATTATTTAAGAAATACATTTCATAAGGCTATAACTACCATAGATAGTGATTCCTCTAATGGATCTGGGCAAAGTAAATTGAAAACCTTCTGGAAAGGGTTCATCATTCTAGATGCCATTAAGAATATTTGTGATTCACAGGAAGGGGTCAAAATACTAACATGAATAGGAGTTTGTTAGAAGTTGATTCCAACCCTCACGGATGACTTTGAGGTGTGCAAGACTTCAGTGGAGGGAGTAACTGCAGATGTGGTAGAAAGAGCAAGAGAATTAGAATCAGAAGTGGAGCCTGAAGATGTGACTGAATTGCTACAATCTTATAACAAAACAAATGAGGAGTTACTTCTTATGAATGAGCAAAGAGTGGTTTTCTGAGATAGCACTCATTCCTGGTGAAGATGCTGTGAAGATTGTTGCAACAAAGGATTTAGAATATTACATAAACTAAGTTGATAAAGCAGTGGCAGGATTTGAGAGGACTGAATACGATTTTGAAAGATATTCTACTGTGTACAAAATGTTACCAAACAGCATTGTGTGCTACAAAAAATTGTTTGTGAAAGAGTCAGTCGATGCAGCAAACGTCACTGTTGTCTTATTTTGAGAAATTGCTGCAGCCACGCCAACCTTCAGCAACACCACCCTGATCAGTCAGCAGCCATCAACACTGAGACAAGACCCTCCACCAGCTGAAGGCTCAGATGATGGTTAGCATTTTTAGCAATAAAGTACGTTTAAATTAAGGTATGTACATTGTTTTCTTAGACATAATGCTATCATATACTTAATGGACAACAGTAGTGTAAACATAACGTTTATATGTACTGGGAAACCAGAAAATCCATGTGACTCAATGTATTGAGATATTTGCTCTACTGCAGTGGTCTGGAACCAAACTCACATCTCCAAAGTACGCCTGTACTGTATACGTTACAGCATTTATTATGATACTAGTATTTAAACATCTGTGTCTCCCTCCTAACAATAAACTCTGTTATATCCACAGCATCTAGAATAGTGTCTAGAAATACAGTAGATACCAACCCTAACAAATGCTGAGTGAACAGATGAATGAATAACTGTAGACAAACTCGGACTGTTTCAACCCTCATAAATAGATCTGAATGTATGCATTTAACTAATTTGAAAAGTATAATTCTCAAATGAAATATTTTGGATTACCTCCAGGGATTGCAAGATTTGTATTTTGTATTTTAAAATATTTTGAGACACTAAAAGGTAATGGGTAGTTTAAGTTGCTTCAGAGAAAAAACATGTTTTCCAGGCTATGTTATCCCACACACTGCACCAAGGATAATCCTAAATTACAGTCAATATTTCAAAAAGCTTAACAGAAGGGTTTTATATTCCATTACTGAGTTTAAGAATCTATTTGATCTTTAATTAGTAGATAACATGGGCACAACAGCATTAACTATTTGTGACACAGAAAATAATTCAAGCATACATATGTGTAATATAAATTATTACAGTTATTAAGAATAAATGAATTTGAAAATAAAGGAAAAATTAGTTAAAACACAAATAACCTTAACAAGTAAAAGGGGATTAATGAGCTGAAATCCATGATGTACTTCAAGGCAAATTTTAAAGGTGTTTCCTATGTCAGATGGCATGATTTTATGAATACCTTGCAAGATGATAGTTACTATTTGAAAATCATATAAACCCCCTGCAACTCACTTATAACATGCCCTAAATGTGCTAACTAGACTTCTTATAAAACATTTTTGTGGATGGCATATTATGTAGGTAATATGCTATAATCGGTTTACTCTTCAGGAGGAGGTAAAGAGATAAATTCACCTCTCTTTAAAAATCGTAACTAACCAATTTGATTCATTAAAGATCAAATAAAACATAAAGAAATTTTAAGAGCTTAAAATAATGATGAAAGAAATCTACAGACAGTGAAAGCAGATCCATGGTGGCTGAGGGAAAAAGAAGCATAAAGGAACTTCCTGGAATGATGAAAATGTTCTATACTTGATATGGTGGTGTTTATACAGGTATATTAAATCAAAACTCATTGAAATGTACGAAAAATAGATGTGTTTTATTGCTTATATACTATACTTCAATAAAGTTGATTCTTTTCTAAATGCCTAAAAGAAGTATACCCTATGAAACCATAAAGTTCTAGCCATTTTATTTAGATTAAAAAAAAAAAGTAGAACAATTCTAGTGAATTTCAACACTTTAACAAAGGTGTCATATTCCTTTGGGAAGCATGTTTTTTTTGTACCTTGGTAAAACTAAAAATGTTTACCAAGTCACAAGAAAATTCTAAATGTAAATGTATTTTAAAACAAAACATACACTTTTCCAATTTCAATTTTTGTTTAGTATTATTATTTTACACAAGTATTTTTAGGCTATAATATTTTTATTCTTGTTTTCTTGCTTATATTAATTTTTTGTTTTGAAAAACCTTAAGCTTATAGAAATATTACAAGTACATTACAAAGAACTTTTTTTTTCCTCAACCATTTAAGAGTAAGTTGCCAACTTGATGCCTTGTCACCCCCAAATACTTCAGTGTCTACTTCCTACAAGCAAGGATATGTCTTCTAGCCACAATAAAACCATTAAAATCAGGAAATAACTGTTTATATCATACTATCATCTAATCTTCAATTCCCATTTAGATTGTGCCAGTTGTTCCAAAGATGTCCTTTAGTGAGCAGAGGGGTCTAGTTTAGAATCACGCATTGCATTTAATTGTCTTGTCTCTTTAAATTCCTTCAGTTGAAATAGTTCATTCTTCCTTGACTTTCATGACCTTGTCACTTTTGCAGATTAAAGACTAATTATTTTGTAGAATGTCCCTCAGTTGGGTTTGTCTGATGTTTCTTCAGGATAAGATTCAGGTTTTGTATTTGTGGCAGGAATATCACAGAAGTGATGCTGTGTCTGTCTCATTTACTTTTTAACATCTTTATTGGGGTATAATTGATTTACAATGGTGTGTTAGTTTCTGCTTTATAACAAAGTGAATCAGTTATACATATACATATGTCCCCATATCTCTTCCCCCTTACATCTCCCTCCCTCCCACCCTCCCTATCCCACCCCTCTAGGTGGTCACAAATCACCAAGCTGATCTCCCTGTGCTATGCGACTGCTTCCCACTAGCTATCTATTTTACGTTTGGTAGTGTATATATATCCATGCAACTCTCTTTGTCCCAGCTTACCATTCCCCTTCCCCATATCCTCAAGTCCATTCTCTAGTAGGTCTGCATCTTTATTCTCATCTTGCCCCTAGGTTCTTCATGACCATTTTCTTTCTTTTTTTTTTAGATTCCATATATATGTGTTAGCATATGGTATTTATTTTTCTCTTTCTGACTTACTTCACTCTGTATGACAGACTCTAGGTCCATCCACCTCACTACAAATAACTCAATTTCATTTCTTTTTATGGCTGAGTAATATTCCATTGTATATATGTGCCACATCTTCTTTATCCATTCATCTGTCGATGGACACTTAGGTTGCTTCCATGTACTGGCTATTGTAAATAGAGCTGCAATGAACATTTTGGTATATGACTCTTTTTGAATTATGGTTTTCTCAGGGTATATGCCCAGTAGTGGGATTGCTGGGTCGTATGGTAATTCTATTTTTAATTTTTTAAGGAACCTCCGTACTGTTCTCCATAGTGGCTGTATCAATTTACATTCCCACCAACAGTGCAAGAGGGTTCCCTTTTCTCCACACCCTCTCCAGCATTTATTGTTTGTAGATTTTTTGATGATGGCCATTCTGACCGGTGTGAGATGATATCTCATTGTAGTTTTAATTTGCATTTCTCTAATGATTAATGATGTTGAGCATTCTTTCATGTGTTTGTTGGCAATCTGTGTATCTTCTTTGGAGAAATGTCTATTTAGGTCTTCTGCCCATTTTTATTTTACACAAGTTTTGAAAATGATTTTTGGTTTACAACTTTATCATATTATTTAATTTTGAATATTTAGTATCTTTGTTCTACCTTTCTGGGCTCAATACTTTCATTTTCCTAGTCTAAATCTTCTGCAATAAAGGTTCCTTTATGTTCTGACATTCTATATTTCTTTTAGTTAGTCTCTGAAATTCTATGATTCTTTTAAGCCAGACTATGAGACAAATAAAACAATGCCCTAACTACCCCTTCATGGATTTCCTATCAGCTAGACAAGTCAGATCATAATTAGAAAGTTATTTTAAGATTTCTTTTTTTCACTTTCTGCAAAAGCAAACTGTGAACCATTTACACCCAGGTTAAACTTTAAAAGGATTATCAGTAACAGAATTTTAGGCAAACCTGTGAAGGGAATATTTTTATCTTAAACACATGGCAAACTAGAGACAAATCACCACAGCCTTCTCAATTACCACTATTTGTTGTCTAGAGTGTATGTGTTATGAGTCAACAAAACAATCTTGAATCGCCAAAACCAAGTTACTTCCAGTATGGTAAACAAGGAAAAAAGTTCTCAGATATAAGGAGTCAACCGGATGACAACAAAAGACATAATAAAAGGAAAAAATAGAAGAAACAGATTTTAGAGCTGGCTTTAGAAAGTTAACAGAGTATAAGCAACTCATTTTTTTAACAGATGAAACGCTGGCCCATAGTTTGTGACTTAAGACATATCTTAGCTTGCCTGGCACAATTTTAGTGAAAATGGGGAGGGTAAGGGAAGATGAACTTTTTCCCTCCCAGCTTTACTGAGATATATTTGCCATATAACACTGTATATAGTAGTGGTTATGTATTCTCTTAAACAGTGTAGCTAATTCACAAAATTGTTTTCAATTTTTAAAACATTCAGCCAAGGCTGTTAATCAAATCAGATTCCAAGGGTCGCAGGTGGTTATATTCGATTTGTCCTATAAGAAAGACTACTAATTCTCTCCAATTTCAGCTGCAATTCTGAGTTGCTTAGCACTCAGGGTTGCCAATGTTTCTAGTTGCTATATCCAACGGACTTTGTTTCAGTTGGCAGCCTTCCTGGCCCCCCAACAATATCTGCAACTGTTGGCCACACCATCTCTTTTTCTTGGTTTTAGTTAACACCCTCGCTCTTCTGGTGAGACTCCTATTATCTCTGGCCACTCCTTTTCATTCTTAGTGAAGAGCTATTCCCTAAGGTTCTGTCCTAGGAAGCTATATAACACACTGTATCTCCAGCCCCCTTGACCACAGGGTAATCTCATGGAGGCAAAGCTCAATGCATGGCTTTTAACCCCGACTTCTCGAGTTCTATCTGCACTGCCACTTGCCAACTGGAAATCTTGACATGGCTTTTCTTCCACAGACACATGCCACTCCATTTGCTTTTTAATGAACCAAACATCTTTTCCCAGAAAACTTCTTTCCTCCTCTGTTCCTTATCTTAGTTAAGAACATCACCTACCTACTGGGTCCTTAGTTCAAAATCACAAATTCATTTTCCATCCCCCATTTCCTGACATATTCAATCAACCACACACCTACCTCCATATTCTTTTTCATCTCCCTCTTCCTTTCTACTCTCAATACAAATGCAACGGTTCAAGTCCTCATTGCCTCTTGGTGTAATTGTTACAAAGGCATTGTTCTCTCTGCCTCAAGTTTCTCTCCACTCCAACATATCTTATTTAGTTATCAATATTACCTGCTAAAATATATATCTAATCTTGTTCAAAAATATCCTTAGGACTTGCAGAATAAAGTTTAAACTCTACAGCCTATATTCAAACCCCTATACAATTTGACTTACAACCAACATTCCCAGCCTCACACTCTACTATAGCTCTTGGGCCAGTACACTGGTTCTCATCAATTTCCTGAGCATTCTCTGCCCCTGACTCTACTATACCACAGACTTCTAAAGAGAAGTCATGCTTTAGACTACATGCCTTCTTAGAAACAACATGCAATAATGCTCATACTTACCCATACTTGTAAGAGTCATGAGTCAGAAAGTTCCAAAAAAAGGTCTCCAAACACATCAACAAAAATCCAGGAGAATCAATAAGTGAGGATAATATCAGTCCCCAAAGTTCATTAATCAGAAGGACGCATATCCATGAATTGGCAATGGCCTTTGGAAACCAATTATGACAAAGATGCATGGAGAAACAATAGCAAAAGGAGAGAAAAGAGACAAAAATTCAAAGGCAACAGAAGGAAAAGATAAGAGAAATAATGACTAAAGATGAGAAGCAGCAAGAGAAGCAATGAGAAACAGTTCAAAGAAAAATAATAATAGAAAACAGACTCAGTGAAGATGGGAGAAAGGGGGACGGTTCAACAACAGGGCAACAGCATGGAGATACTCCACGTAGAGATGCTCAACAAAGAAACATAACAGTCCTATAAACCTCAACAATTCACAGTAAAGGAATAACAAAACACCAGAAACATGATGAATTGAATCACCAATCAACCTAATAAAGCCAATCGCCTCTTGAGATTTCCTTTTTTTTTTTTCTAATTTAGAAAACTACAGGCTTTCCAAAATTGCACAGTATTACATGATGAGTAACAATATCTCCAGAGCTGAAAAGTAACTCTCTGTGCTAAGTCTTTTATTTCATTCACTTGCTAAAATAACTTTTCTTCTGTTAGTTCTATGCTAACCTCAAAGCATAAAAATGGATGCTTCCTGAGCCCAGACCTGTTTCTCAGTTTTCTTAATATTTTTCATAGTTGAAAAAAAAAAATCCTAAGCACTGTTCTGCCTGAATGTGACTCCTGGGTCTGTAGTATAGACTAGGGATTTCCAAACTTCAGTCATCCTTATACCATCTTTAAGATTTTTGCCATATTCTCATACTATTAATATTCTTATTTACTTTTTTTGGTAAACAGACTTTAACTCATTTTTATTATTCAGCTTCATTCTAAAACCAAGTATCTGCTGTGATATATATGTATGTATAAATAAAATATTCTATAGTAAAAATATAACTACTTACATAAAAATTGTTCACCTGCATACTATTTAAAATTATCTTTGCATATATCATCAATAAAGTGTACCACACTTTAAGAAATAGTACCAAAATACACCATACTTTATGTATTTATGATTTACATAAGAGGAGGCCTCACTGAAAAGATTAAAACCTATATTTGCATCTATATTCTCACCAAAAAGGATTTTTTGAGCTAATATGATTAAATGATTGCTGTACATTTTCTAAAGAGTAGTTTCGGCATTTCAAATTAAGCCATGTCATTAGAAGGAAGAATGTACTGGTAACATTACTAAACAACAAAGGAAATGCTTTAGAGAACCCATCTGCTAATACAACACTCTGAAAGATTTCATGTTACTTTAATTTAGCAACTTAACCAAATTTACTGGAGCAGTAAGTTATAGGTTGCTGGGTTTAAGATGGAGGATAGGTTAACTGTTCTTGAATTTATTCACATAGCAAGACTCCCGACTTTATGCAGTGCCTGGCATCCTTTCACCTCAATTTCCTCACACACTATTGAGGAACTACCTCTCTAAAATTGTGTATGGTCTTCCACAGCTAAAGTTTGCGTGCCGGAACAGAGCCCTCTCCTGCAACTCTGAATTTTTACCAAGGCAGTCAGAAGCTCTTCATAGCAATGGTGGCAGTAGAGGTAATAGCAATGGTGCCCTGACCAGGCTGCTCCAGTTGTGAAACAGATGCTATGCATCCTGGTTCCTATTTTTTTAAGCCCTTTGCAGTCCCCTTGGTTTGTTTCTCTTAGACATGAGCCTTCAGCCTCCTATCAATTCTCTGAGTCCCACAAAACTCTTCTAATAGCCATCTTTGTGCTTGGCAGGAGTTGGTTTTTATTGCTTGCAAAAAAGCTTAAATAATACAAAACAAAATGATGTTTCATGATTGAAAATGTAATCAACTCAGTTTTCAAAAGTGTCATCTAAGCTAGTACATGGTTCATCAAAAATTTTTTTCACCAAATTTTTTTGGATCAAAAGAATTTTTTTTGATGATTCATTTCACTGTTTTATACCTACAATGAAATAAAGTATCAGAAGTATAAGCTTACCTTAGGTTAGCTAATCTACTAACTGTAAAATCAAACTCTTTACCCTAAGGAAACAGTCAAAAATTAGAAATAAAACTTTTTAAGAATTTTCTGCTCATTTCAATGATTCAACTTGTGTCCTAAGGCATTATTCAAAATAAAGATCTTACAGAAATATTTCATGAGAAGTGTAATCCATTATAAGAGATTTTCTACCTCATACCTTTAAAGATTCAATTTGTTTCCTTTTTCATTGAGGAATAATTTACATACAGTAAAATGTACCCATTTCAACTGTATGGTTTGATGAATTTTAATAACTGTATATAGTCATGTAAGATCCACCAAAATCAAGATACAGAACAGTTCTATCACCTCCAGGCTTCCTCATGCCCCTCTGTAGTCAATCCCCTCCACCAACCTCAACCAGCTACTTAAAGATTTATTTTTAGTGTTATCTATCTCTGTAGTAGCACTGAATTCAAAGAAAATCAGGGTCATGTGTATTAAAGTAACTTCTAGTGGGAACAGCCAAATCTTAGGGTTTTGGTGTAGAATAACATCCATACCATCATTTACAATAGCCGAGACATGGAAGCAATCTAAGTGTCCATCAATGGATGAACATATAAAGTTGTGCATATGTCTCCAATAGAATATTATTCAACCATAAAAAGTAAGGGAATCCTACCATTTGCAATAGCATGGATGAACCCTGAAGACATTATGCTAAGTGAAGTAAGTCAGACAGAGACAAATACTGTATGATCTCACTTATATGTGAAATCTTAAAAAAAAAAAAAATGAACTCATAGAAAAAAAATTTGTGGTTACCAGAGGCAGAAGGTGAGAGAGGGGAACTGGAGGAAAGTTGTCAAAGAGTTACAAACCCCCAGTTATAAGATTAAAGTAAGTACTAGGGATGTAATGTACAACATGATGACTATAGCTAACACATTGCTATATAAGATATAGGAAAGTCGTTAAGAGCGTAAATCCGAAGAGTTCTCGTCACAAGGAGAAAATTTTTTTCCTTTTTTCTTTTCTTCTTATTGTACTTTTATGGGAAGATGCATGTTAGCTGAACCTATTGTGGTAGTCATTTTACAATATATTTAAATCAAACCATCATGCTGTATACCTGAAACTTACACAATGATGTATATCAATTGTTTCTCAATAAAACTGGGGAAAAAAGGTCAAAAAACAGAGGCACAAATTCCCAAAAGGAGGAGGAATTCTTTCTGATATACCATCAATGAACAATCATTTAATAAAAATTGAAGTTGACAAGAAGGCCAACTTGGTACAATGCTGTTATGGTCTAGAAATAAAGTTTTAGAGAATGCTGACAGTCAAAAGAGGGTGAAAATGACAATGTAAGTCCTATCTGGGAGAAAGGTGCTTTCACTGATTGATTAATCAGTCCTGTAAATATGCAGCCATGTATAGATATAAATTCTTCATCTTCACTTTAAGAGATTAAAAAACAGGGCTTCCCTGGTGGCGCAGTGGTTGGGAGTCCGCCTGCCAATGCAGGGGACACAGGTTCGTGCCCCGGTCCGGGAAGGTCCCACATGCCGCGGAGTGGCTGGGCCCGTGAGCCATGGCCGCTGAGCCTGCGCTCCACAGCGGGAGAGGCCACAACAGCGAGAGGCCCGCGTACCGCAAAAAAAAAAAAAGAGATTAAAAAACAAGCTGACATTTGACATTTTTCACTATCTTCCCAAACATCTATGTCTGTATTTTCACAGTACAAAAATCTATATTGACAATGATGACCCTTAAGCCATTAAAAAAGGTTAAAGTGTTATTTTCACTGTGTTGGAAAAAACCAGAAAAGTGTCAACCTCCCAATACTGAATTATTACATGCAACTATAAAATAACTGAGCATTTACTATGTGCCAAGCATTGTTTTAAATGCTTTATGTGTATAACTCATTTAAATCCTTCCAACTGCCCTATGAAATAGATATTTAGTTACTAAATGCCTAGAACAGGGCTGGCACATAGTAGGTATTCAATATTTGTTATGAATAAATAATGATTCACATCTATTTTGCAGATAAGGAAACAAGCTCCTAAATTACAGAGCTGGCTCAGAGTCACAGAACTACTATGTGGCAGTCAGAATTCAAACCCAGGAAGTTATCTCCAGAGCCCACATTTTTAACCCTTCACTATTCTGCACCTTTAACATAAATGCTACCTTTTCTCTAAAGATACAATCTATTATTGCTGTGTATATGCAGTAGAAAGATTAAGAAAAAACTGAAAGATTAAGAAAAAAGTAACTCTTACCTTTTTACTTTCCCAGTTTTCAAAGCATATATAGAGTGTGTCATAATTTCTTGCCACTAACCAGCATGTTACTTAATTTCTGAGTCTCAGTTTCCAGGGATAATAATATCTCGCTTTACAGAGTTAAATAAATAAATGCACATAAAGTGATTAGAAGAGTGTCTGATACACAGTGTTGTGTAGTAGCTAAAATTATTACTTAATGTTCACTTAAAATGTCATTCCTACCATTCTTATCATGGAAGAGAATAGTTCATACGAAAGTAATTTATTGTTAAATACCTTGCACCCTGTACGATACCCAGATGCCAGCTAAATAGTTAACCACATTAACAAAAATCTTAATGTTCATTACAAGTTACACTCTTCTGATTTTTACTTACAACACTCCCAGATTTTTTCCGAAAATTTCTCTTAATGCCTAAGTACTTTTCCTATGATCAAGATCACACCACTTTGCAGTGTAGTCAAAAGACCTGTTTAAAGAATTGTTCTTAGCTCCCTTCTTTGCTGATGTGGTCTTTTCCCCCCCATAGCACAGAAGCCCTTTTTACCTTCTTTTTCAAGATGCTAAAATGTATTACATAACAAACTTAATGTTAATCTATATATATATAATCACTTGTAATCAAAAGAGAACCACTGAATGCCCACATAAGTGTTAAAGGCACTTATATCCTTCCAACATTAAGAATATGAGCATACTGCACACTTCCACCTCAAATTACACGGATTTTCTTTAAGATTATGGAACATATTGTAAGAGCAGCATATAATTTTCCAACACAATAATTCTTTTGCAGTTGAAAGGTATCCTGTAATATTATCAGCATCAATGGGAAAAGACCCCCAATTTTCAATGTGACAAAGATTTGGGGGGGAAGCTTTATCCTCAGTTAACAGCAATTTTCACATGCATAACTGCAAAAAATATGGGAATAATATAACTAATCATTCTTGACCCTAGACCATTTCAAAGCAATGAATTGTCATTCAACGTACGTTTAAAAAAAACTAAAAAATTGTTTAAAAATTGATTCATAAAAAAAGAACAACAATGCGCTTTTATTAATAAAGTCCCTATAATACAATGCTGCTGGGAAATGCTGATTTAATTACCTTTATTTTTATATAGTAATTTATTAGGCAACAGACTTAATGATATGTGAATAAATGTCTTTCGAGCTAATTCGGCACTTTACATTTATATGTATCTTTAAAGCATTCTAAAAGATCTCAATTAGTTAATAAGAATTTTTTCAGAATCACGACCTTGAGTAAGTACTACGCTTACAAAAACTGAAATAAGGAAACAGCATTTACTAAATCAACATGTACTGTAAACTTAGCAGCCTGCGATTTAGCAATATTTTATCCCAACAACTAATTATGTAGGAGGTGTTAAATTCAAAGTCTTCTCAACTTGGAAAAGTACATGTAATAAATGTGCCTTTTTACAAAATTAGACACAGAATAGTATTTGTCAAATGTAATTTTATTCTCCAACTGTTCTGTGACATTGTCGAAAAACAGACTAAGAAAATATATGGTAATTCAAATTGGAAAGAAAGCTTATGAACTTTAAATTATACTACTTCATTAACTGTACATGAATGAGGTGTTCCACTGAAATCCAGAAAACTGAAAATTATGCCTTTAAACAACTGTAAACCCTTCTGGATGGCAATTATGAGAAGTCTGATATAATGGGAGAGAGTCTAGGGGCAGAGGATATGTGATCAAGCCTAGGTTTTACACCTTACTAATTGTGCATTTCAGACAAATCACTTAACTATAACTAAGCCTTGGTTTTCTCAACTGCAAATATGAAGATATTAACTAGCTTACAGGAGTGCTGAGAGGATAAAACCAGAAAAGATATAAAAGCATTTGTAAACTGTAAAGTATAAACTAGTATAAAGTACTATATATATGCTACTAATTATATACTTACTACCACATACTTCCTTGCCTTCTTAAACAGAATACACTGAACATAATTTAACCTATGGCCATTAATTCTGAATATAAATTATCGTACTAAGCTGTAAATAGGGACCAAAGGCACTGTGACCCAGGCTAAAGGAGGCCAAGATATTAGGCTGATTGTTTTAATGCCACTTTATAAGTCTAGTTGCCTTCTGCACAGTGAGTTGTTGGCTGAGACTTCCTGCTGCTATCAGCACACTCAGCTACTTATAGGGAACCTTCCCAGAATAACGCTAGTTGGAATTCTCTCTCCTATAATTTGCTGCTCCACTTCCTCTTTCAACAGATAACTCTGTTTTCTCCTTCACAGAGAAAAAAAGAAACCACCAAATGAGAGCTCATCATCTTCCCGCTACCAAACTGACAAATGAACCAGCTCTTGGATCCAACTTTCCTTCTCTCCTATAACAATAGAGACAGAGCCCTCCCTTCTCTTACCTAAAGGGAATCCTTCCACCTGTGCTTCAGATGCCATTCCCTTCTGACATCTGTCAGTTATCCTCTCTCCCCTACAACTTAAATCCCAAGCTTTCTCTTGGCTACTTCCCATAAAATTTAAACATGCTCAAGTCTCTCCATCTTCTAAAAGGAAAAGCAGGAAAAAGCCTTTAATCACACTCCAGCTACCCTCATTCTCCTCACCTGCCAGCTATACCTCTTCTAGAGAAATAACACTAAATGCACTCTTACTAGGGGAGGGTACCCAAGAGGAAGGGAGGCATGGCAGAGAGAAGGGGAGGCAGGGGTTACAGTTAAGACAATTTTGAAACAATAAGTAGAGTTAATCAGGTGAGGTAGGGGAAGGGGCACAGAGAGAGAGCAGTGGCAGGAACAAGGCCTCACTGGAGTAGGTTTAAGAGAGATAGGAAGAGAGAGATTGGAGAAAGGAAGCAGAGGCAACTTTTGGAAACAGTTTTTGCTGCAAAGAACAACAAAGTTGGGGCAAGAGGTGGCAGAAATGGGCTGAGAGAAAAGGTTTTTTTTCCAAAGATGGGAGAAATAATGGCACATTTTAATGCAGATAGGAATAATTCAGGAGAACAAGCCAGATTCTACAAATTCAATTGTTTCTTTAAATAGGGAGTGGAGGACTCAAAGAAACCTAATGAACCCAAATCCAAATGAAACGACCCTCCCTAGAAGAGAAAAAAAATCATCACTGTTTTTACCTTTGGCACAGTAGGAGCAGGAAACCAATACTGACACAGATAAGAAGAAAATGAACTTTAATTTTAAAGGCGAAGTGTAGACTGGCACGACAATTCAGAATCCTTCGCCCTCCAAACACAATATAGATTCTGCACCCACCCACCAACTCTATCCTATAGGCCTCTGCCAAGTGTTCACAAGTAAGAATAGACACAGGGCAGGAGAGTCAAAAGTCACCCACGAAGCACACGCACAAGTGGCTTACTCAAGTCAGAAGGCAGGACTGGAGCAGTGAGAGAAACCCTCTAAGGAATCCAGACTTCACACTAAGTACCAGGCAGAGTCATCCACAGCTAAGGGAAGAACAGGAAAACTGAGACAGACCACTCCTAACATGCAGGGGACCTGCTGCAGTCCAAGGACAGGGCAGGAGAGCCGAGACAAATCCTGATGGGACTCAGATCTCAAGTTCTGCTACAGGGGCAGTTCTGATCCTGCTCAAACCATTTGAAGCCTATGGTGAAATGAATCACGAAAGCAACAGCAAGCAAAAAAACTCAGCTCAATTACAGACCAGACTGACTTAGACTGCCACACAAGTTGCCTTACAAAGAAGGGGCATGCCCATCCCTGAGAATGTAGGTATTATTTACTTCAGTCTCTACTTTTCATTTACAAACAATTGTGATATTCAATAAAAAAATTATGAGACATGCAAAGAAGCAAGAGAATTTGGTCCATCATCAAGAAAGGATACAGAACTGAAACAGGAGGGAAGGGGGCAGGGCACAACCTTTAAAAGAACGACACAGCTGTTAAGGATACAACAAAAACTGGTTAGAACCAATTAGGCCTAAGATGGAGAAGATTCAACTTCCAGTAGACCTTGAGCCTCATTATACGCTTACTGGGATACATTAGCAAGCTAAATGACACACCCACCAGTGCCATGACAGTTCCAAGGCTAACCATAAAAGGCCAAAAAGTAGGCAGTGGCCCAATTCCTGGAAATCCCGGCCCTTCCCCAAAATAGCTGGAATAATCCTCCCACTTATTAGCCTATGAAATTACCGAGCCCATAAACACCAGCCACCCCATATTTCGGGGTCACTCTCATCTTTTGAGACAGACCACATTCTGTCTATGGTATGTGTATCTCCCAGGGCCTCTTGCCTTCTGAGATGGCCCACATGCTATGGAGTGTGTATCTCTCTCAATATATCTACCTCTTACCTATCACTTTGCCTCTCACTGAATTCCTTCTGTACTGAGACATAAAGAACCTGAGCTTCATTAAGTCCTGAGACCAGGTGTGCAATTTCAATTAAAAGACAGTGGGTTCAAGTCCTAGCCCATGGGTTCAAGTTCCATTCTGAGTTTTGGCTGTGTTTTGAGTCCCAGCCCGTGGGTTCAAGTCCCAATCTAACTTTTTGCTGGGTTCAATTGCCATCTGAGTTGTGAGGTTTCAGAAGCAGACCCAGAGATGACCCAGACGTTAGAATTACCAGACAGGGACTTAAAAAAAAAAACAAAAAACTGTATTAGAGTATCTAGTGGAAGTGGTACACAACACTAGAAAGGAAAAGATGAAAGAGACATGAAAACTATATAAAAAGAGACAGGAGAAATACTAGATACAAAAATTATATAATAAAGAGTAAGAATTTCTTTAATGCGTTTATCAGCAGGTGGACACAGTAGAAGGAAAAATAAAACCAATGAACCTGAAGACAGGTTCATAGAAATTATGCAAACTGAAATAAAAACAGAAAAAAAAAAGACTAGGGGAAAAAAGAACAGAGTATCCAATAGCTGTAGTACAATCTAATATATATAATTAGAATCCCAAATGAAGAAGAAAGGAAGACTGGAGCAGAAAAAAAAAATGTGAAGACGTAATGGCTGAAAACATTCCAAAACCAAAGAATGAAAGATATCAACCAAAAATCCAAGCTCAGTTAACCCTAGATAGGATAAATGCAAAGTAATCACATTTTAGGCACATGCCAGAGAAACCACCAAAATCAAAAGATAAAGAAAAAATTTTGAAAGCAACCAAAGAGAAAGACACATTAAAAAGAGGATATGAATTACAGCTGACTTCTCATCAGAAACAACTGAGTAGGAATATTTCAAATAAAATAATAACATTATACTATGGAGTTCATAGCATATATGGAGATAAAATATATGAAAACAAGAAGAAAAGGGAAGGAAGGTGGTAAATGGAAGCGTACTGTTGTGAGGTTCTTACACTGTGAAGTAATAGTATTTGTTGAAGGTAAATTTGATAACTTAAAGATACATATTATAAACTCTAGAATAATCACTAAAAAACATATATATTAATCAAAGCATAACTAAATATTCAACAGAGGAAATAAAATATCAAAAAACACAATTCACCCAAAAGATGCTAAGAAAGGCAAAACAGAGGAACAAAGAGCAAACAGGACAAATCCAAAAAAAAGATTACAAATTTAAACCCAAATACCGCCAATAATTACATTAAATAGAAATTAACTAGGGAGTGGGGGTAATGAGGTGTTGTTCGAAGAATACAAAAAACTCCCAGTTACAAGAGGAATAAGTTCTAGGGATCTAATGTACAGCATAGTGACCATAGTTAACAATACTGTATAGTATACTTAAAAATAGCTAAGAGATCTTAAAAATTCTCACCACACACACACGCAAAGATAACTATGTGTAGTGACAGATAGGTTAACTAACTTATTGTGTTAACCATTTCCCAATATATATGTATATCAAATCATCATGTTGTACACCATAAACTTACCCAATGTTATGTGTCGATTAGATCTCAGTAAAGCAGGGGGGAAAATGTAAAGGGACTAAACACTGCGAATAAAAAGGCAGAGATGGACAGATTGAAATATTTTAAGATCCCAATTACTCACTATATACAAGAAAACACACATTAAACATAAAAGAGACACACTGAAAGTGAAAGGATAGAAAAAGATAAATCATATAAACACTAAGGATAAGAAAAGTGTGTGGCTAAGAAATATCAAAGTAGACCTCAGGAAGAGTACTATCAGAAATACAGAGGGGAATTTTATAAGGATCAAAGGTTCAAATTCATGAAGACAATCTTAAATATATAGCTGTACGTAATAAAAAGGATCCCAAATAAAGAAAACAAAAATTAACAAAATTAAAGAGAAAAACTGACAAATCCACAATCACAAAGACGTTATGTCCTTCTCTCAGAAACTGATAAAACAAATCGACAAAAAAAGAAATCAATAAGGATATAAAATATTTGAATGCTATCAACTTGACCTAATAGACATTTATAGAACAGTATACTCAATAACAGCAGAATACATATTTTTCAAGTGCATGGGAACATTCACTAAGATAGACCAGATGCTAGGCCATAAAAAAGTTTTAATTAATATAGAGGAATGAAATCATACCAAATATATTTTCTAATCACAACAGAATTAAATTAGAAATCAATAAAGAAAGTTCTGAATATTTTCCAATATTTAGAAATTAAACAATGTACTTCCTAGTAACCTACAGGTCAAAGAAAATTATTACAGGAGAAATTTTAAAATAGTTTGAACTGAATAACAAAAATACACATATCAAAATTTGTGGGATGTAGCTAAAGCAGTGCTCCTGGCTTAGAGAGAAATTTATAACTTTAAGTGACTATGTAAGTATGTAAGAAAAGAAGACAGGTGTACAATGAATGATGCGTGTTTCTACATTTATAAACTAGGCAAATAAAAGCAAGTAAGTAGAAGAAAGGATATCATAAAATTAAAAGCAGAGACCAAGTGAAGAGAAATGACAAATATAAAAATATCAACAAAGTAAAAGTTGTTCTTGGCAAAGATTAAAGAAATAGATAAACCTCTAGCAAGCCTCATCAGGAAAAAAGAAATAGAAAACACAAAGTACCAATATAAAGAATCAAAGGGAAAACATAACTACATAACTTAAGCAATAAAAGGAGAATAAGAAGATAGTATGAACATTATGACAATAAGACTTCTTAAATGAAATGGACAAGTTCTTGAAAAACACAATTCACCTATGTTGACAAAACAGAAAATAGAAAATCTGAATAGCCCTATAGCCTCCAAAAATAATTAAATTCATAATTGCAAAATTTCCTACAAAGAAAACTTCAGGCCCAGATGACTTCTCTAGTAAATTCTATTAAACATTTAAATAAGAAACAATGGCAATCTTACACAAACTTTTTCAGAAAAGACAGAAAATGGAATCATTTCCCAATTCTTTTATGGAGGCAGCATAACCATAATACTAAATTTAGACACAGACATACAAGAAAAGAAAATTATACCAGTATACACCATGAACCTAGACAGAAAAGAACAGCAACTGGAATCCTGCAATACATAAAAAACACAATACTTCATGAACAAGTAAGATTTGTTTATCCTAGGTATGCAAAATAAGTTTAACATAAGAAAAATCAATATAATTCAGTATATTAATGAGTTAAATAAGGAAAACTAATACATGCAAACTTCAATAAATGTAAAAAAGAAATCTAATAAAAGTTCAATACCCATTCATGATAAATACTCTCAGCGGCTAGGAATAGGAAAAATTTCCCCAACCTGATAAAGGGCATCTTAAAAAACACAGCTAACACTCTATTTAATAGTAAAATATTGAAGGTTTCCCCCCTAAAATCAGGAGCAAGGCAAGGATATTTCTTCTCACACTTCAGTTGAACACTGTAATAGAAGCACATAACTAGTGCTTTAAAGCAAGAAAAATAAATAAAAGGCATACAGATTACAAAGAATTAAAGCTCTCTTCATTTGCAAATGGCATAATTGTGTTGGTATAAAATTCTAAGGAATCTACAAAAACAGCTACAGGACAACTGACAAGCAAATTACCAAGACTGTGGGATACAAGATCATTATATAAAAATAAACTACCAAAAACATTTCTAAAAACTAGAAATAAATCTAAAGAAAGATGTGTAATACTACACTGAAAGTTCTAAAATATTTCTGAGAAATTAAAGATAACTCAAGTTATGGAGAGATCTAACATATTCATGGATTAGAAGACTCAGTATTGTTAAATATTATTAAATGTCCATTCTGCTAAAATGGGTATATATTCAATACAGTCACAATTAAAATTCAAGCAGTATTTTTTAATAGAAATGTATAAGCTGATTCTAAATGTCTATGTACATGTAAGCAATCTAAAATAACCAAAATAAATTTGAAGAGAAAAATAAGATTAGAGAATTTAACTTTATGTGACTTTAAAACTGACTATAAACCTACAGTAATCAAGAAAAATGTATTAGTAAAAGGATAAACAAATATATTCAACAGAATAGGGTCCAAAAATAGACCCATCTTGCCAAAACAATCCAATGGAGAGAGGAAAATCTTTTCAATAAATGAGGAACAACTGGATATCCATACTTAAGAGAAAAACAAAAACATGACTTCCTATATCACACGATACATAAAAATCAGAGGTCTAAAAGTAAAAGCAAACTATGTATCTTCTAGAAGAAAACACAGGAGAATATTTTCATAACCTTCTTAGAGAAGACACAGAAAGCACAAATCATAAAACAAAAATTTGATAAATTATATTTCACCAAAACAAAAATCTTCTCATCAAAAAGCACCACTAAGAAAATGAGCTGGCAAGCCGTAGGCTAGGAGAAAATACATACAATACATACACGAGTTCAAGAATATATTTAATTTTTAAAAACGAGCCTTCACCAAAGAAAATTATACAGATGGCTAAAATCACATTAAAGAAGAGCTTAACATCATTAGCCATCAGAGAAATACAAAATAAAACCACAATGAGATTTCACTATAAACACAGGAGGATTGTGCAGTGGTTCTCAATGAGATACGGAGGTTTGCAATTTTTAGAGCCAGGAGACATTTGTAGTTGTTACTGGCATCTAGAATGCTGCTAAACATCCTATAATGCACTGGACAGCCCCACGTAACAGTTATCCTGCCCAAAATGTCAATGGTGGCAAAACTGAAAAACCTCTAATAGATTAATTGAAAGAGACTAATAGCATCAAATATTGGGGAAGATGTAGAGCAACTGGAACTCTCTGATATATTACTAGAGGGTATGCAAAATGGTTCACTCACTTTGTTTGACATTTGACAGACATTACCACATTAAGTGCAAATGGCTTCTTGTCAAATTAAACGCCAAACGGCCTACAAGGCCCTGCATGATCTAAACCCAGTCTACTTCTCCAGCCTCATCTCTCAGTTAACTGAGGCACAAGGATGATACAGTATTAGGAAATTTTTCAAAAAAGTCTACTTGATTTTACTGACAGAAATCTTAAAAATCCTGAGACAAAAGAAACCTTAACATCATTTAGCTCAACTTATTACCTAAAGCAGGGATAAATAATACATTCTTGACAGTGAAACATCTACTGTCTCTCACAATAAACACTAAGTTATGGCAAAAATCTCATAGATCTATTTGATAAAAACTAGAGAAACAACTAATGTTATATAAGTAATGGTCCTCTACTCTTTTTGTAAACTGAGTTAACTGGAGACCATTATAGTTAATGATACTGCCTTAATAAACCACACAATATAGGCTGAAAAAATTAATATGGTAGTTTAGAAAGATACTATCTATTTATAAATACCACAACTCATTTCACAAAAGAATGGAATCAGGTGAAAAACAGTGTTTAACTGGCCTAAGTCAGTATTATTCAATAAAAATATACTGCAAACTATAAATGCAAGCCATATATGCAATGTTTAAAAAGCAGATGAAGTCAATTTTGATAATACATTTACTGTATATGCAAATATATGCACATAAATTATGTATAAAATATGCAAATGGACAATATATCCAAAATATTATCACTTCAACGTTTAATCAACATAATATTTTTAGACTATTTTATATTCCTTTTCTGTACTAAGTCTTCAAAATCCAATGTGTGTTTTATACTTACAGCACACCTCATTTTGGACTAGCCAAGTTTCAAGTGCATAATAGCCACATGCAGCTAGTGTCTACTGGATGCTAATGTCGCTTATAACATGACACACTTCAAGGAATTTTACACGGATTATTTCATTTAATCCTCCCTGAGGAACATACAGGGGAAAGTAACTTGTCCAAGTTCTCAAGGTTAGTTAGGGGTAGAATCAGGATTTTAACTTAATCAGCATGACTCAGATCTAGTCCAAACCACCATGCTATCTCACCTCAAATCAACTTTTTTCTTTTACAATATTACTGAAACTTTCAGTTAACCAAATTAATACTTTGATTCCTGCTTTGATATTACATAATCATTTTATGGACACCTAAATTTCCGGTCACATAAAAAACCTGATTTTCCCCCTATGATTTAGAAAATGAAAGAAAAGACTTACCATTAATATGAGTTTTTGATACTTTTGCTTCAGGTCTGACACACTTGCAGATGGGTCTGCCTCCAGAATGCTGTACCAATCCTTTTTTGGTATCTGCTCAAATGCCATCATCCCTCGAACAAGAAGTGGGCCTTCTCAGATCAACTGAATAGAAATATTAATGACAATTCATTACGGTTTGAGTGTATCTAAGAATTAACTAGGTACAGCTTCCCTAAGTTCTGTAATATTTAATTAAGTCACGATTATAATGCAAACCTGAAGTATATATTTTCATTCAAGACGCCCCAAGAATTTCATATATGAGTATACCGACAAGTGTGAAAAACCTGATAGTTTCATGATATACGCTTACATCTTAAATTAATAAGTATACAACAGCATAAAAAAAAAATAGAAATCGATGATGAACCCGAGCGGTGGATGACCCTCTAAGAAAGGTTATTTCTGCTAGTCTCTTGGTAAAAGCGACACACAGTAAGTACTCACTAAACACACTAGAGTTTAACAAATGTTTACAAAAAGAATAAATATTCTTAAAAAGCAAAACGAAGAATTAAAATGAATTTGGGAGCATTCCCTCTTAATGTCTCCAGTTCATTTCTTTTCTTCCAGATTACCTTAAAAGAATAACATGCGAAACTGGCAGTCAGCACCGGCAGGTAGAGAGCAACAGTCCCTCGGTTATCGGAGAGGCGCTCAGACCTCGCAAAGAGCTCCTGAACCTGTTCACTGGAGGATACGGCAGCCCTCCAGCAACCGAAAAGACCCCTCTAGGAGCCCCAGAACCAGGAAACCTCTTCCCACAGCCATGAACTCAACGAGACATCCGCGGCTTCCTCAAAATTGGGACTCGGAAATCCTCTGCATTCACAGTCGGCTCTGTAGCCCAGCCACAGGCCTGTACTCTCTCCTGGCTTCACTAGGTATCAAACTTACCAAACTTAGTAGAGCCACAGGCGCTCACTCCTCTCCGGCCGTCTTCCAAACCTCGGAATCCGTTTCTACTTCCGCCGGAAGTCATTGCCCTGACGCGATCACGTTTCTAGCCGAGCCGCAGTGGCTGAGGCACCGATCGGAAGAGCCGTTCCGCCCCCCTGGACGCGGTCGCTATGGTAACCCAGTCGCCGCTTCCACGGAGTTTACCAACCGTAAGTGCCCGAGCTTTGGAAAAAGGCGTCCTTCGCCTCGTTCTAACTCGCTCTTATCCTGGCTCCCCGAATGTCGCTTCTCTTTTCTCCCTCAGCGAGCACCCCCATCCCCCGGGCTTCCTCCGCCTTCCCCAAAGCTTTCTCCGCTTACTCTACCCAACGCCGAACGTCGTACTATGGCGGGGGATGGGGGGTGAAGTGGGGGTACTGTTGGGATTGGCGGGATGAAAAGGATGAGGAGAACTGATTCCTCCCGTCTCCCAAGACTTCCTTTGGAATGTTCTCATTCCAAAATTAAGAGAACTAAAACGTATGCTGAGTAAAGTTTTTCAGTTTTAATATTTTTTTCTGGAAGAGATGTTCAACTTAGTTATTTCTTTTAGATTTTAGCAACCAACATGAAAAATGAAAACTTTTCAAAATCCTTTCACACTCTTAGCAAGTCGTCCTGTTGCCAGGGTAGCCATGCTATCTTTCAAGCTCACAGAAAAAACAGAATAAAACGCTCGCTTTGAGACTGTTGCTGGGCACCCAAATGGGCACTTAGTTTTTTTGTTAGCTTTTTCCTTCTTCCCTCTCCCTTTCATTTGTTCTGTTGTTCCCTTGTATTCTCAAACCTCTGTGCTGCTTACCTTATATTGACTATTCTTTCTTGCACTGTACCTGGAGGTGAAAATTCATCTTAGTTCTCCGCAGCATGATATAAATCTCACTTGGAGATGTTAAGGTAGTTTTGTTGTTGTTACTGCTTAGATTTGCTTTCCTTCTTCCTTTTTTATCTTTCTTCTACCAAACCTCCGTTTGAGAAGCCGTCAAGACAAACCCTAAGCACATTGAAGAAGATACTTTGATATGGTCAATTATTTAATGATGGTATGAACAATAAAGAATAACTGGATGATACAGGAAAGCTTAAAAATCTAAAGAGAAAAGTATAGTTTAGGTTCTTCATAGGATTTTGTCATGTTTAAGGGCAGACACAACGAGCATTATACTAAGAGGATCTGGTTTTCAGTCCTGGTTCTAACATACCTTCTGTGTGGCCCTAAGGATACCTAAAACGACAGATTTAAGTGTTCTTCTGAAAACCTTCCTATACAGCACTATCAGAATGGCACCCACTTGAATTTTTTTTTTCTCTTTTTTTTTTTTTTTGCCACACGAGCCTCACACAACTGCGGCCTCTCCCGCCGCGGAGCACAGGCTCCAGACGCGCGGGCCCAGCGGCCATGGCCCTCGGGCCCAGCCGCCCCGCGGCATGCGGGACCCTCCCGGACCGGGGCACGAACCCGCGTCCCCCACATCGGCAGGCGGACCCCCAACCACTGCGCCACCAGGGAAGCCCCCACTTGAATTTTTATAGCCCTCAAACTTCCCTTTTCCACTGCATAGTCCTTCTTTGTATAGATAGTTATGCTCAGGCCCTTCAGTTTTTATAGAAAGAGCACTTTATTTTGATTTATGAATCCATTAGTGTATTGTGTTCTCTCTTTTATTCCTTTTTTTGAACAAACTTCTGAAAACTCTAATCACAGTACCTCAATTTTTTCAATTTACATATATATATTTATTTGAATATAGAAAGAGATACACATTTTTTGTCCCCACCAAATTCCAAATGTTCTTTCATTTCATATCAACATACTTTAGTTTGCATCCCTAAAGCATACTTTAGTTTGCAACTTTTTCTTTCATCTCCATAGTCATTATTCCACCAAAATTATCAATTCACTGATGTTATGCAAATCTAGTGCTTATTTATATTTCCCTGGTTGTCTCAGAAATGTCTTTTTATTTGCTTGCGTCATGATCCAAAATCTACACATTGCAATTGGTTGTTCTGTCTCTTAAATATCTTTTAAGCTATAGCAGCCCCAATTCTTCACTACTACATTGTTTTTTATTTGTCTGCCACTGGCTTATTGAAAAAACAGATCAGTTGTCCTACCATCTGAATTTATACCAGAATAAACTTGTCTGTTTATTTATACCAAAATAAACTTCTTTAAATACTTTAAACACTTTTTACATAAATCGTTGCTCATTAGTCTTCCTTCATTTTTTTAGAGCACTACTGTCCAATGGAAATACAGTGTAAGATACAAATGCAAACCACACATGATTTTTTTTATGACATCATCATTGGAGTATAATTGCTTTACAATGTTGTTAGTTTCTGCTGTATAACAAAGTGAATCAGCCATATGTATACATATATCCCCATATCCCCTCCCTCTTGCCTCTCCCTCCCACCCTCCCTATCCCACCCCTCTAGGTGGTCACAAACCACTGAGCTGATCCCCCTGTTCTATGTGGCTGCTTCCCACTAGCTATCTATTTTACGTTGGGTAGTGTATATATGTCAATGCTACTCTCTGACTTTGTCCCAGCTTACCCTTCCCCCTCCTCGTTTCCTCAAGTCCATTCTCTATGTCTGCATCTTTATTCCTGTCCTGCCCCTAGGTTCATCAGAACCATTTTTTTTTTTTAGATTCCATATATATGTGTTACCATACGGTATTTGTTTTTCTCTTTCTGACTACAAATAACTCAATTTTGTTTCTTTTTATGGCTGAGTAATATTCCATTGTATATATGTGCCACATCTTCTTTATCCATTCATCTGTCGATGGACACTTAGGTTGCTTCCATGTCTTGGCTATTGTAAATAGTGCTGCAGTGAACATTGTGGTACATGTCTCTTTTTGAAATATGGTCTTCTCAGGGTATATGCCCAGTAGTGGGATTGCTGGGTCGTATGGTAGTTCTATTTTCAGGTTTTTAAGGAACCTCCATACTGTTCTCCATAATGGCCCTATCAATTTACATTCCCACCAACAGAGCAAGAGGGTTCCCGTTTCTCCACACCCTCTCCAGCATTTATTGTTTGTAGATTTTTTGATGATGGCCATTCTGACCGGTGTGAAGTGGTACCTCATTGTAGTTTTGATTTGCATTTCTCTAATGATTAGTGATATTGAGCGTCTTTTCATGTGTTTGTTGGCAATCTGTATATCTTCTTTGGAGAAATGTCTATTTAGGTCTTCTGCCCATTTTTGGACTGGGTTGTTTGTTTTTTTGATATTGAGCTCATGAGCTGCTTGTATATTTTGGAGATTAATGCTTTGTCAGTTGCTTCGTTTGCAAATATTTTCTCCCATTCTGAGGGTTGTCTTTTCGTCTTATTTATGGTTTCCTTTGCTGTGCAAAAGCTTTTAAGTTTCATTAGGTCCCATTTGTTTATTTATTTTTTTTATTTCCATTTCTCTAGGAGGTGGGTCAGAAAGGATCCTGGTGTGATTTATGTCATAGTGTTCTACCTGTGTTTTCCTCTAAGAGTTTTATAGTGTCTGGCCTTACATTTAATCCATTTCACACATGTGATTTTAAATTTCCCAGTAGCTACATTAGGAAGATAAAAAGAAACTAGTGAAATGGATTTTAATGATTTATTTATTTAACCCAGTATATCCAGAGTATGATCATTTCAAAATGTAATCAGTATAAAAATTATTAATGAAAAAAAATTATTAATGAAATATTTTACATTCTTTTTTCATACTGAAGTCTTCAAAAGCCGGTGTGTATTTTACCTGTACAGCTCACCTCAATTTGGACTAGCTACGTTTCAAGTGCTAATAGCCACATCTAACTAGTGACTATCAAACAGGGCAGGTCTAGAGGATAAAGTCCTACCTCCTTAACCCAATATTCCTCCCCAATATGATCCTACTTTTCCAGTCTCATCACCTATTACCTCTGTACATGAAACAATTAAACAATTTGGATATTTTCTTGGTACTTCATAATTTTGTTCAGATGGTTTGATGGTTCCTCTTGCTTATAACATCATAGCTCTTTTCTTCCTCCTATCAGTTTTATTCCTCCTTTAAGACCTATCTGTTCCATCAAGTCTTTTATGGTGGCCCAGTCCTTAGAAATTACTTCCTCCTCTCAACTTTCATAGCAGTCCTGGGTGTACTCCACATTTGTACTCATCCTAAACCACAGTGTATTGTTACACACTTTCAGATGTATGTTCTAATTTCCAAATCAGATTGTAAACTCTCTGAGGGCAGGAACACCTCTCAGAGAAACTAAGCACCTGCTTTGCTGTCACATTCTCTGGAATTCTAATGATGTGTGTCTACAATAGTTTTGTTTCTCACTATTTTAAGAAGGTAATTTATTCATTTTATGTAAAGCAAATATAACATAAATATAAACTGTGTTAGCATAATGGTTATGAGCATGAACTCTGGGGTCAGACTGCATAGGTTTGAATCCAGATTCTGCCTTGTACTGGTTAAATGAACACTTTAATTAATCTCTGTGCCTTAGTTTCTTCCTCTATAAAATAGAGATAATAATAGTATCTCCTTCATAGGTTTGTTGTGAGGAGTAAATGAGTTAATAGTGTCTGAAAGTAAGTACTCAGTAAAGATTAGGTATTGTTATTATTAATAATGAAATATTTGTTGCTCAGTTTTGATATATTAGAACATTAAGAATTCATAACAGTATTTTAGGAGTTTCCAAACAGAGCAAATGAAAGCCACAAACTATTGAATTGGAAAAATGAAACCAAACCCAAATGTTTGTTGAATTGTAGTTTGCCAGATGCATTAGAAGCATGGGCAGAAACCTCTTAATTCCTGTGTCATCAGCATCTAACGTAAGCAAAGAAGGCATACATTAGCTAATTGATTTCAAGATGATTCATCAAGTACTATATCTAGAGTCAGATATAGATGTAGATATAGATATAGTTATATAGATATAGCAGAGGTTTGAGACCACTTGTTGTAGTGATAGCAATCACATTCTTATTCAATTTATCACTTTAGTACTTGTCTACACATAAACTTACTAATGTCCACCGTACATTAACAAATTCTTACCTTGAGATCATATTAGTAAATTGTGCTTCTTATTGATGGATATTTGCCATATATACAGCATACTTCTGTTAATTATTTCTTAGCCTAGGATTATACTGATATTTACTTAGCTCTCTCTACTGGTTTCATTAACAACTCTTCTTTAATTTCCTTGATCTTATTATCTCTGAATTTTTAGGATTTTTATATCAGTGAACTAAGCTATATTTATTTTTATTTATTTATTTTTTTTCCGGTACGCGGGCCTCTCACCGCTGTGGCCTCTCCCGTTGCGGAGCACAGGCTCCGGATGCGCAGGCCCAGCGGCCATGGCTCACGGGTCCAGCCACTCCACGGCATGTGGGATCCTCCTGGACCAGGGCACAAACCCGCATCCCCTGCATCGGCAGGCAGACTCTCAACCACTGCTTCCCACCACCTAAGCTATATTTATTTTTAAGTACCACAGAATATTATGGTTATGCACTGAAATTAGATGATTGCCCCTAGAGCAACTTAAGATTCTATTGGCTAGTGATGAGATTAAAAAAAACACAAAAACAAAACCACAATGACATAGTACATATATAGCCTTCATTCACTTATTCATTCACTCAACAAATATTTGTTGTCTACTAGGTGTCCCGCGCTGTTACAAGAAACACAAGACAGAGTTGGCTGTAGCCCTCTCAAAATCTTAAAGTTTATCTGGGTAGACAGACAAGCAACTGAAATAACTGTGCCAAGTGCTATGCCAGGGGAAATATGGGTTATTTAATTGCCGCAGTTAATAACTTGCAGTTATGCGAATAGAATTAGGCAGATTACTTGAATGATTGAAATCTTTGAATCAAAATGAGGCTAATCCAGGAAGATACATGGAAGTGCTAAATTTTAAATAATGCTGTGGCAGAGAGGAGAGATGAATGAGTAGAATTAGAGAAATTTCCTTTTTTTTCTTTTTTTTCTTTTGGCCAATTATCTTAAAGGTTTAGACAGTATTGAGAATCAGCTCTAATGAACAGTCCTATCTCATCTTTCGGAAGTGGTTTTTCATTTTTGCATTTTTTCCTTTCTCTGATTGTCTTCACTTGATCTATTCTCTCTTTTGTCTTTCAGCAGTAATCATCAGTGAACACTGATTGAGTTTAAGCAAGGCAGTGCACTAAGCAGAGGAGACAAAGAGGTAAATCCTTTTCCCTGTCGCCACACCTGTTGCTGTGTTTTTCTTGTGTGCTTAACTTCAGTTGTGTCAGTGTTCTTTCAAGCTGGATTTGGACTTCTTGAAAGTCTTTATCTTATCTGAAATTTTTGTGTCTGTCTTCCTAGCTTCTTCACATCTGATGTTTTAATTGTTCTATGAACCTATTAAAGACACTGAATATAATCCATCTTCTGTTTCTCTTTAGTAATCATAGTAAATACAAACTTATTATTTCCCCATTCACTTCTTTACCCCTTTCTCATTGTCTGATGACCACTCTGAAACCTTGTAATGATCTCTTCAAACCATGCAGTGATATGCATTTATATGCTCTATTTTTTAAAGCATCCCCTCTTCTACATTTTAGTTTTTTAAACCTGAACTTTTTAAAGTTTATTTTTGTCTGTAATTGACTCACAGAAGAAAGGTTAATTTGAATGATCAAGGGGTGTTAATTTGTGGGTTAAAATGTGTTAAACAGTTGATATGAAGTCTGTTTAAGTCAATTAGAGAGTGTAATGAAGCTGTTTCTAGAGTGTTAAGGAACCTTTTGAAGTCAACTTGGCATTCACTCCTGTGTATCAACCAAGACACCTGGCTAAACATGCCATTGCACTTAGGTTTTTAAATTTGTTTATATTACAATAGATACAAATAGGTCTACATACTTAAAAAAAGTTTGACTTTATTAAGATTCTTACATTTTGCTATAGGAAATAAATTCATGATTTAATTCATTAGCAAAGTGAAAAACATAATTAGTAACACTGTTATCTTTGTTACTCTCATATTTTTTTCTAAAATAAAGTGCAACTGAACTCTGTAACCAACAAAACATTTCTGCGTTTTTGTTCGTTTTTAAAACTAGATTAGTGTCATTATCGTTGAATTATTTTTAATACTAAGTACCTCATATAGAAAGGGACCATAAAAAGACATGTAAAATTTGGTATACTCATTTAAAGAAATGATTTGTTTTCCCCTCCAAAATTATTTGAAGTAATATTATGAAACATTTTAGTGTTGGTAATATCTTCAAAATTTTCAAAATAGTTATTATGCAGAGTTTAATGTTATTATGCTCAGTTTCAATAGTCGAATGTAATTTTTGTGTAATGATAGGTATATTTAAGATGAGTGAAGCAACTTCAACAGTTCAGATCCACAGAGATATGAGGGTAGAAATCAAATTTTAGAATACATTCTTCCCTTAGCATCAGGGTTACTATGGTACTATTTTTTTATCACTTGTGTCAGTTTACTAGTAAGAAATATATTCAGCATTTCAGTTTCTTCTTGCAACCATTCAGTTTAATTATTTAGAGAGTGAAGAAAAACAACTCTTACATGCTAAAGGGATTTCTGCAATGACAGATTAGATGCCAAAATAATGAAACCACACAACTTAAAAAATATACTGAATAATAGATGTTTTCTGATGAATTTCCACAAAAATATCATATTTTAAAAATATTTTAGGCAACTCATAATATTATTTTTTAATCTACTGTAGAAGCACTATGAGTATAGTGTTTTGTAGCTCATTAGCTATTTCTTTAATGAGTTTTTTTTTGTGATAGTTAAAGTAACAGACAAATGACAGATTGTTTGCCTTTAATGATTTCCCTGTTTCAAGCCCATTACAAAGCAATTAGAAATCTGACAGCATTTTCACTCTGCATTACTGATCATCTAAAGTGATGAGGAATGAGAGGTGATGAATATTAATTGTATATTTTCATATGATTATCATAAATTATTACCTTGTCTGATGTGCTGCAGGTGAAGTGGGAGCATAAGAGAAAGACAGTCAGATACATTAATTTGAAAGACTATATGACTTTTTAAAATCTTTGTAGTGTAAATTCTGATCTGCAGTGTTAGTCTCTATGAATATGAAATTAATTCTTTTTAACTTCTAGCTATATTTGGGGTAACTTAAATAACTTTTCTTATTTCAGTGCAAGAAAAGGAAAAATTATTTCATAGTACAATGTACATATATGTATTTAAGTTCATAATTTTAAGAATCTAATTTAGAAAATGAGATAGTGAATTTTGGTGATATACATATATACAATATTCAGATATATCATTACAGAGGAGAAAGATATACTTAGAAACAGATCTTATGTTAGTCTTAGGTTAAAGTCAGGTAATCCTGCAAAAGAGGAAGCAAGAAAGTGTAACCAGATGTAAAAGATTTTTCTGGGTCCTCTGTAACAGTTCTTTTACTCTTAGTCCACTGTATATCCTGTTTCCCCAGTTTCTTGCTTCAGGTAGATGAGCCTAAGCCTGTCACTAGGACTCAAGTGCTGTTGTTACTTGGTTCTCAGCCCTGAAAAAGTAGCAAAGGTTGGTCCAGAAACTAGATAATAGTCTTTGGTACAGGAAGAATTGGCAAGCTTAAAGCATTTGAGATGATTAGAAATGTATTTGTATCAATTTTACCAAAGTAAATTAATTTATATTTTGATATCTCTCTAATTATAGGTATTAGTTGATAATCAGTAAATACTGAATTGAGTTGAATTTCATTACAGTAATGAGGCCATACCTTGCTTCCGTCTTGTCTCTTGGACCTTTTTGCTGTGGTTTGCTCTGTGGCATACCGTCCCTTAGAGAGGCATGCCATCCTGGATCCATCTTTATTTATGAAGGTCATAATCCATATGATAATATGATTATAAATCAGTAAAAATGGACTTTTCACATGCTTCTTAGAAATCATTCTCCTTACTTTATATTCAACTCCTCAACTCCTTTTTGCTGATATTCTTTATCTTCTCTTAGTCCAGACTTTAAGTTGATCCTTTGTACAGCCCAATTCTCCTTTTCCACTTCTAACATACCACCAACCAACATACTTACTTGCCTTTTGGCTAAAGTCCCCACTTCTTCCTTTAGAGGAATTGGTTTAGAAATTTTACATATTTTTGCTGTGACAGAGAATAGTCACCCATACCTGAGTTTATAGTAAACTGGGCGGCAAACCATGGCATTGTTAGCTAATCAACAGCTGAAGAAACAAACACTCCTAAATCGTAAATTGTAAATACCTGGTTACTTGCCCTCATTTCCTTCTGGGTTCCTCAGTACAAGTAATGTCCTCTTAAGCTTGGGAACGTCTCCAATTGATTGTTTCCGGCGTATTTAGGCTTAGAAAGATAGTTAAGATCAAACAAACAATTCGGTGGCCAAATTTTTTTCTTTCTAAGGTATTTATATTATTACTTTAAATAGTAACAGAGGTTGGGAAAATAGGGATGTTAATTACATAATGAGAAAACACTTACCCTGGTCCAATAAGCAGCTCAGTTCAAGATAATGTTGGCTCTTGTCTGATTAGATTCTTGTCTAATATAGACCAAGTGTTTGACTTCCTTCCCAGCTGGGACCTCTTTCCTCCATAGTTGTGCTTCTATCCCCGCTGTGTACTTAGCCAGCTGGTCACATGACACAGAGACCTCTCTCCTTGAAAACTGGGCTCGTTTCTCCACTCCATACACTTCTTTACACTGTCTCCCTTTTCTAACCAAACAGCAGCTATTCTTTACACTTTTCAAGTTTCAAGTGTTTTTACTTATATTTAAACACCACTCTGTTACTCATCATTTACTCTAGTCATAGAGGATCCTTTTAAGTCATTCACAAAGCATTCCTTCTTTCCCTCTCAAAATTCCTACCTAAAATGGGTTTATGTCTTCTACCAGTACAGTACCACTTAACTGAAGCAGCAAGTCATTTAAGATCCCTAGGGAAAAGAAAGGTCAACAGGTTGGAATGAGAACTAAGGAAAAAATTTCTTATTAATTTCAGAGATGACAGGGATCTGATATGATAGAGCTAAAACATAAATGAGTCTAAGATTCCTGACTAGTCATTAGTAAAGACATTGACTCAGTTCTGAAACAGGCCCTCAAGAGAGAGGAGATATGTCAACATCCATTGGCTTAGCGTTGAAGACAGTTTTCGAATTATTTTATTCTTAAACCATTTTCCCCTACACTAGATTGGAAAATAGAGTAAAAAAGCTTACAATACTTAAATAGATTACACTGTTCACTTCTTACTTTATAATATGATCTGTCATTCTATCAGAAAAAGATACTAAGTTCATCTGGCATATTTGGCTTTTCAGATACTGTGTTGGTTGTTTTCCAATATTTTATGCCCTTTACTAATTGATTGTTTAATTTGTTACTGAATGTTTCCAGGTTAAACTAAGCTGTCTAATTACCAAAATCATTTCGCCTTGTTTTAAAGATGGGTATGATTTCCCTTTTCCAGTCTCCAGGGACATTTTCCCATCCCTTTAAGATGGTGAAAGCAAAAGGAAATAGTTAAAAGTATTGAGAGGGAAGAGGAATAAAAAGATGATATTCTTTCTTCCCTTTGCAGTAGTCATGTCATCCATGTGACTTATTCTAATCTGATAGTCATAAATATTTGAGTAATATTTTAATTCATTCTTTGAACTTCTTAAAGTTTAAATTTACTGTCTCCCCAGGAAACAAATGGATTTCTCTTTAATAAAAGTAAATTGGATGGTGCATATGTGTCATAAGGAAGTTACTCTTGCAGGTTAGTTCAGTCAATCCTTAACCATTATAGTATATGGTTTCTTTATCAAGGAGTTAGCACAAGGTGAGCCCCAGAGTACACTGTTCTATCACCTCATATTTGGCACCCTGCCTAGAAGGTGATCTTTTAAATTTTTTAAGTTCTCCGGGAGAATGGTACATAATAGTTGTTATTGAAACAAATTGGAAGTACAAATTTATGTAATCAGATTTGAAGGATTTGTTTCCCACTAATAGTTGAGCAGCTTTCCTGTTTTGGTTGGTTTAACAATACCTTTCAGTAGATTTCAAACTTCACATCATGGCTGATAGAACCACTTCTCTCTCCCCCTCTCTAGAAAATGTATCCTAATCCCTCTTAAACTTGAAGTATAAAATTCAGAACACTGTATCAGTATACTTCTGTGTCTTCTAGGGTACCTGTAAACCAGAGATTGTATTTTAATAAAGGGAAAGGAGAAAGAAAAGAACTCCTTAAACTCCAATTTAGCACACTGGCACAAAGATTTTCGGATCATTTATTCAAGTGGTTAGCTCAAGGGTTAGCATTAACTTTGGGGGCTTCTTTGTGATCAACAGGGCTTTCAGTTTTCCATGGTCAAGTGCTCCATTTAATGCATGTGAATAATAAACTTAAGCAAATTAAAAGGGACTTTCATGCTTGGGAGGTAAAGAAGTTTATGCAATTTTACCCTTACCTAAAGAACTGACCACTAAAGTAATATAGAAGGAAAAGAGTTTTTTTCCTGCCTTCATTTTGGAAATTTGATTTAAAAACCTTAAGATTTCCCATATAGCATTTAAAAACTTTTTTGAGCCTGCTCCATTGCTATGTGGTAACCTTTTATTTCTAAAGAATTAGGTGTTTCTCTCTCTAAATGGGGAGCTAAAGCAAGAGTTGAATTTTTTTACCTATAAAATATGCATAGTTATGAAAAAAGTATATACATTTGAAAATTGCATGTATTTTTATGCTCCTATTTACTTGTTACTGTGGCAACCACCACACTGCCTAGTATTTATGTTGTCTATGATTCAGAGCACCTTTTCAAAAAAATAAATATGCCAGAACCATGTATTGGTTTACTTTGGTGTTTAGAAAAATGTTTATTCTAATGAATATTTTTGAAGAAAAATAGCAATAAATAATGTAAACTTCAGCCAAGCGTAAATAGTACCTTTTCCTGTAGTATGTTTTTAAAATCGAAGCAATTACATTTTTTCTTTTCCTTGTTATGAAAATCAGAATAAAGAATATAAATAATGAATTTTCAAAACTTATGAGTTAATCTTGAAAGGTAGTCTCTTGATTTTTTCTTATTTTTATGGCTTAGTATTTTGATTCATAACAAATTTCTGAAAATATAGAACATGAACACTTAGATAAAATGCTTAATGCTAGCTACGTAAATCAGAAAATATAAATAGTTGGCATTTCTGATCACAGATGGTTCTTTAATATCTATGAATAAAAGATTTATATTTTGTATTTGAAATGAAAGGCATGGTTGCTATTATTTTTCTTACTTTAATTATTTAAATTGTTTTCTGACATGTGTGATACATAAGTATAATTTTTTAGTGTTAAACATCAGAATGGAAATTATGAAGCATCAAATGAGACATGTTTCATGTCACGTATTACCTGTTAAGAAAAACTGCAATACAACATTTAAGTACAACAGAATAGTGAGCATATTGTCTCTGATACTTGTAAAGAGGATGTATCTGCAGTTTCACAGTTTATGTTGACAGTATCTTTGTGGGACATGTAATTATCAAATGAATTATAACATGTCCTAGTATTAAGATTATTAATAGTAATTTTAATTGCCTTTTTCAAGATAATTGGATATGTTCTTATAAGTATATGGGAAAGGGGGCACTGAGCTAATTAGATATTTTGAACTCAGTTATCTTTAAAATCTCTAGAAGTTTAACATATAACCTATATTTCAGGAATTTCTTCTTTTAATTGAATGGTTTTCTAAGTAGCATTCAACTAATTTGTAGTTCATAAAATCTTACTGATTATCCCTTGATATTCCTCCTTGAGTACTGATATGATGAAAAATTTAAATAATGGTATGTATGTATTTATTTGAAGTATAGATGATTTACAATATTATATTAGTTTCAGGTATACAACATAGTGATTCAATATTTTTATAGGTTATACTTCATTTAAAGTTATTAGAAAATATTGGTTATGTTCCCTATGCTATACAATATATCCTTGTAGCTTTTTATTTTATACATAGTAGTTTATCCCCTCTCCCTATCTTGCCCCATCCCCCTTCCCTCTCCCCATTGGTAACCACTAGTTTGTTCGCTATATCTGTTAGTCTCTTTCTGTTTTGTTATATTCATTCGTTTTGTTTTTTAGATTCTACATATAAGTGATAACATACAGCATTTGTCTTTCTCTGTCTGACTTATTTCACTAAGCATAACACCCTCCAGGTCCATAAAATCTTATTGATTATCCCCTGATATTCCTCCTTGAGTACTGATATGATGAAAACTTTAAATAATGGTAATTTTTAAATTAAATTTTCACTACCAGTTAGAAAATTATTCTTAAATTGGTAAGACTAAGAAATACTATTTTATTCCAGTAATGAGTGCTGTTAGATGGGCTTTCATATACTATTTCTGTAGTTTTAGAAATTGGTTCATGTCTAAAAAGCAAGTCACCTTGGAAATACACAATCAGCAGGTTTAAAATTGTTCATACATTTTAATCTGGGAACTTAACTTCCACAACTTTTTTTTTTAACATCTTTATTGGAGTATAATTATTTTACGTTGTTGTGTTAGTTGCTGCTGTATAACAAAGTGAATCAGCTATACGTATACATATATCTACATATCCCCTCCCTCTTGCGTCTCCCTCCCATCCTCCCTATCCCACCCCTCTAGGTGGTCACAAAGCACCGAGCTGATCTCCCTGTGCTATGCGGCTGCTTCCAACTAGCAAGTATTCAGTGGTACGGTCAAAGGTGTGAACAAAAACCACAACTTTATTTGCGATAGGAAGCATTTGGATCAACCAGCTAGGATATTAAAAAAGTAATTTAAAAAATCATGTTCTTGGGACTTCCATGGTGGTGCAGTGGTTAAGAATCTGCCCGCCACAAAGTAAACCATAAACAAGAAGAAAAGACAACCCTCAGAATGGGAGAAAATATTTGCAAATAAAGCAACTGACAAAGGATTTATCTCCAAAATATACAAGCAGCTCAATATCAAAAAAATAAACAACCCAATCCAAAAATGGACAGAAGACCTAAATAGACATTTCTCCAAAGAAGATATACAGATTACCATCAAACACATGAAAGGACACTCAACATCACTAATCATTAGAGAAATGCAAATCAAAACTACAATGAGGTACCACTTCACACTGGTCAGAATGGCCATCATCAAAAAGTCTACAAACAATAAATGCTGGAGAGGGTGTGGAGAAAAGGGAACCCTCTCGCACTGTTGGTGGGAATGGAAATTGATACAGCCACTATGGAGAATAGTATGGAGTTCCTTAAAAAACTAAAAATAGAACTACCATATGACCCAGCAATCCCACTGTTGGGCATATACCCTGAGAAAACCATAATTCAAAAAGATTCATGTACCACAATGTTCATTGCAGCTCTATTTACAATAGCCAGGACATGGAGGCAACCTAATTGTCCATCGACGGATGGATAAAGAAGATGTGGCACATATATGCAATGGAATATTACTCAGCCATAAAAAGAAATGAAATTGAGTTATTTGTAGTGAGGTGGATGGACCTAAAGTCTCTTATACAGAGTAAAGTAAGTCAGAAAGAGAAAAACACATACTGTATGCTAACACATATATATGAAATCTAAAAACAAAAATGGTTCTGAAGAACCTAAGGGCAGGACAGGAATAAAGAAGCAGATGTAGAGAATGGACTTGAGGACATGGGGAGGGGAAGGGTAAGCTGAGATAAAGTGAGAGAGTGGCATTGACATATCTACACTACCAAATGTAAAATAGATAGCTAGTGGGAAGCACACATATAGCACAGGGAGATCAACTCAGTGCTTTGTGACCACCTAAGGGGGTGGGTTAGGGAGGGTGGGAGGGAGAGGCAAGAGGGAGGGGATATGGGGATATATGTATACATATAGCTGATTCACTTTGTTACACAGCAGCAACTAACACAACAGTGTAAAGCAATTATACTCCATTAAAGATGTTAAAAAAAAAAAAAAAAGAATCCACCTGCCAGTGCAGGGGACAAGGGTTTGAGCCCTGGTCCGGGAAGATCCCACATGCTGCGGAGCCACTAAGCCCATGTGCCACAACTACTGAGCCTGTGCGCTAGAGTCCGCAAACCACAACTACTGAGCCCGTGTGCCACAACTACTGAAGACTGCTCGCCTACAGCCTGTGCTCCACAACCAGAGAAGCCACCACAATGAGAAGCCCGCACACCGCAACAAAGAGTAGCCCCCACTCATTACAACTATAGGAAGCCCGCGTGCAGCAACGAAGACCCAACGCGGCCAAAAATAAATAAATAAATATTTTTTAAAAATCATGTTCTCAACAAATATTTAATAGCATAGGAATATTCTCATTAGGTGAACACAGCTGTATATAAATTGGATTCTAATATGGTCACACATTTGTTTAAAGAAAAGACTATATATCTCTGTAAATTTCATTGACCAAAGTCAGAAAACAAATATTCAAAAATTATAATGGTGGCTAACTCCAAAGGTAGGAGATTGTAAGAAATTTTATTTTTTATACATATCTTTCCAATCTTAATATGGGGATTTCTGTAATAACTGCAGTTATCATCATTCAAATTGTTTTTAAGAAGAGAAGTTAATTAAAATTGGGCACAGGCATTATAATGAAAATTCAGCTAGTGAAGGAACAATAAATATTGTCTTGTTCAACGTTGAATCCATTGTCTTTCTTTTAAGTCTGAAAATAGTTGGTGCTTAATAAATATTTGATGATTGAATGGATGTATGATGGGATCAGGAATTAGCAAAGCGGCTTTAGGAAAAACATTTGGAGGGCCACAAAGATGCCTTCTTTATGTTTTATTTATCATAACAATGGGTGATAATAATATGATAAGAATATATAAAAACTGCTCTGCTAACCATAGTTCTGGTAGCATAGAAGGCAAAACTAGATGGCTGGGTTTATCTTAGTATATTTAGTTTATAGAGTTGTACAATTACAGCTATTAGAACAGAACAAACAAGCAAAAACATTTATCACTGAGATTCCAACAGGGGAAAAAAAAACTTGTTTGAGAATTTCAAACTCCAGCCCTTAACCTCACCACCTTTTTTCAACTGAACTATTATTTTTATGAAGCAAGTTTTGATGACAACTATTGCATTATGAAATACAAGTGGAATACAACTATTACATTATGAAAGAATAGACTTCTATAGTAAGCTATATTTCTATTGTCACAAAATTAATTTCAAAAATAATAGTAATATAGGTGATTAATATGTAATTTACATGTTTATAGGGCACCAGAAAGGTGTTTTTCAGGAAGAAATCAAGTGTCTTCCTTCATTGAATTGAATGGTCATCCTTCTAGACAAGCTTTTTGGGAGATGGGGCTTTACAAAATGAGATATCTGAAAAGGGCAGCCTTCCAGGTGTCTCCTAATAATGAGTGTAGCAGCAACTTACATGACCTCCTGAACCAAGGCCATTATCTACCTTGATAATATCTTATATACCTGAGGGTGCAACTGTGGGATATAATGGCTTCTGCTGGGGTGTGGAGACATTGTTTCAGCATTGGAGGGAGGTTAATGGCAATTAAATCAGTGAGGCCAAATCTGATGTCAGGAAACATGATATGTCACTGCTGGAATGCTACAGTAGTCCTCAGTAGACAGATACATTCTGACTTGGAGGGATATGGCCAAGAAGTCTGCCTCAGGATTTCCAAATATGCATTGCTTGGGACTGGTCTTTAGAAGTTACCTCTGACTCTTCTCCTATCAAATATGGACTAGCTCTCTGCTGGGAACTGCAGAACAATGACCTTCTGAAGCCTTTTCTAAAAATTAGAACTTAATTTTTTTAGAGCAGCTTAAGATTACAGCAAAATTGAGGGGAAGGTACAGAGATTCCCCGTATAAGCCCTGCTCCCACACATACATAGCCTCCCCCATTATTAATATCCCCCAGCAGAGTGGTACATTTGTTACAATCGATTAACCTACACTGACATATCATAATCACCAAGAGTCCACAATTTACATTAGGGTTCATTTCAATTCTATGTTTTGGACAAACGTATAATGACATGTATCCATTAATTATGGTATTATACAGAGTACTTTCCATAGAAATCTTATGTTTCATGTATTCATTTCTACCACCCCTCCCCCAACCTCTGGCAATTACTGATCTTTTTAAGTTCTCCACAGTTTAGCCTTTGCTAGAATGTCAATAGTTGGAGTCATACAGTACACAGACTTTTCAGATTGGCTTCTTTCACTTAGTAATAAGCATTTAAGGTCCCTCCATATCTTTTCATGGCATCATAGCTCATTTTATTATTTATTTATTTATTTATTTATTTTTGTACACGGGCCTCTCACCGTTGTGGCCTCTCCCGTCGCGGAGAACAGGCTCCGGACACGCAGGCTCAGCGGCCATGGCTCACGGGCCCAGCCGCTCCGCGGCATGCGGGATCCTCCTGGACTGAGGCACGAACCCGTGTCCCCTGCATCGGCAAGCGGACTCTCAAACACTGCACCACCAGGGAAGCCCTCATTTTATTTTTTTAGTGTTGAATAGTATTTCATTATCTGTATAGACCATACTTTGTTTATCTGTTCACCTACTGAAGGACATCTTGGTTGCTTCCAACTTTTGGCAGTTGTGAATAAAGCTGCTATAAACATCTGTGTGCCAGTTTTAATGTGGACATAAGTTTTCAGATTATTTAGATAAATATCAAGGAACATGATTTCTGAGACATGGTAAGAGTGTGTTTAGTTTTGTAAGAAACCACCAAACACTCTTCTGGTGTGGCTGTACCTATGAATGAGAGCCCCTGTTCCACATCCTCACCAGCATTTGGTGGTGGTAGTGTTCTGGATTTTGGCCATTCTAACAGGTGTGTAGTGGTATCTCGGTGTCATTTTAATTTGCATTTGCCTGCTGATATATGATGTGGAGCATCTTTTCACATGCTTATTTGCCATCTGTATGTCTTCTTCGGTCAGGTGTCTGTTAAAGTCTTTGGCTCATTTTAAAATCAGGTTGTGTGTTTTCTTATTGTTGAGTTTTAAGAGTTCTTGGTAAATTTTGGATAATAGTCCTTTATCAGATATGTCTTTTGCAAATCTTTTCTCCCAGGCTGTGGTTTGTCTTATCATTCTCTTTTGTCTTTCACAGAGCAGAAGTTTTTAATTTTAATGAAATCTGGCCTTTTGGTAATTTCTTTCATGCATCATGCCTTTGGTGCTGTATCTAAAAAGTCATTGCCATACTCAAGGTCATCTAGGTTTTCTCCTATGTTATCTTCTAAGAGTTTTATAGTTCTGTGTTTTACATTTAGTTTTGTGATCCATTTTGAGCTAGTTTGTGTGAAGGGTATGAGGTCTGTGTCTAGATTCATTTTTTTTTTTGCATGATACGATATGCAACGTGCAGTTGTTCCAGAACCATTAGTTGAAAAGACTGTCTTTCTGCCATTGTCCTCCTTTGTCAAAGTTCAGTTGATTATATTTATGTGGGTCTATTTCTGGGCTTTTGTAGTTTTTCTCATATAGATCTTGTACATATTTTGTTAGATTTATGTCTCAGTATTTCATTTTTTTGAGTTCTGTGCAAATGTTTCTAATTTCAAATTCTACTTGTTTGCAATTAACTTTTGTGTATTAACCTTGTATCCTGCAACCTTGCTCTAATTGCTCCTAAAACCTTTTAAGATGATGGCAGTCCCACATTTCTTGTCTTTTCTTGTCTTCTTGTGGCTTTCTTCCACTGCTCCTTGTATCTCTAGCCTACTAGAAGGCACAATATAATGTGATTTGAATATTCAATTCAGCTGTACAAGATAAAAAAAAATGGGATGATGAAACATAAGAAATGTTGAGCATAGGTAGTAAGCTAATAGCTTATGAGGTATAGGTGTAATTCATAGGCTGTGTTAAGTATAGATATGCGGGACTTCCCTCCCTGGTGGTCCTGTGGTTAAGATTCTGCGCTTCCACTGCAGGGGGCGCAGGTTTCGATCCCTGGTGGGAACTAAGATCCTGCATGCTGTGCAGCCAATAAAAAAAAAGGATATGCGTAAGTAGTTTGAGAAACAAAGGCAGAATTCAGAAGTTGTGTTAAATATACATAATAAGTAAGTTAGTAACCTATAAAATGTACCAAGATAAAGCGACTAAATGGCACATATGATAGAATAGACAAGTTTTATTTATTCAGTAGAAGGGTAGACTAAGTCATAATCTTGCCACTTCAGGGCTGATCGCTGTGTTGTCCCTAAACTGACCACCTGCTAATAACATCCAGTACGGTCCCATTTTGGCCCAAAGAACTGTGCCCAAGAAATGCAAATAAAACCTATAGCTCTTCACCAAGTTAATTGGCAAGCTACAGCTTTGGCCAGGCACAACTGCCTCTGTGTCTCTCCCATTAATTCCTGGTACCTTCTGTCTGGGCCACTGGCTTACATCTCAACTCTGGTTCTTATAGCACACCGTCATGGGGAAGGCTGATATGGGCAGAAAGAGCAGGATTTGGATACCATGATCCTGCCACTCTCCCCCTATCTTAAGTATGTTAACTTAGTTTATTGCTTTCTTTCCCCTTGCTTATCACTGTGTGTTTTTAATTTTTTTAGTAAATTGTGTGAATGGAGCATTTTAATTTGGTCTGTGAGCCCTCTGGGTTAGCTTGCTTGGTAATGTGTTCAAGGTAATTTTCCACTTGGCAGTACTCTTCACTTTGAACTTCAGTAATCCTCCCTCACAGTCTGAGATTTTAAGCGAATGCTTAAAATCCCTATCTGGTTGAGGGACTGATAACAAGCTGTGAAAGGAGTGTTAAATTATGGTGATTCTATGATAATCTTAAGGACCTTGTCCACAATGAAGGAATTATGAGAACCTGTCTCTCACCTCTAGAATGGGCCCTTCCGAAGTAAACCCAGGAAAACTGAGCAAATCCCAGTTTATCTGGGAAGAAGCGTAGGAGGGTGTGCGTAGGAGGGAGGCTCCTGTCCTACTTAAATTCTCTCCTTTTCAAAGCTGAGGTTGGAGGTACTTATTGGCTAGGATAGTGACCTTCAAATAGTTTTGCTTATATATTCCCATGCACAGTTTTAAGTTGACATTTAAAATTTCTCATTATAAGCTTAAATAGTTGGAAAAGATATAATTTCTGGTATATTATGAATGCTGACATTTTGAAATAAAACCGTTACATCAGTCTTTTAAACATATCTAATAAAATGTAAATTCCATATGATTTTTAAGAAACATTTTCTTATGAACATTTTCAAACACAAAAGGAAAAATAATAAAACAAACTCCCACATACTTTTTACCCAATACAAACAACCATCAACTTCCACCATTCTTATTTATATTCTCTTTCACTTTTCTTCTTGGAGTATTTTAAAGCAAATCCAAATAATATTTTATTTAAAGATAGTTTGGTTCATATCTCTAACAGATAATATTTATCATAACAATACCTTTTATCCATACCCAATAAAATGATTTCCTTGATACCAATAATACCCAGTTTGTGTTCAAATATCACCAGTTGCCTCAAAAATGTATGTCTTATTAAAGTTGGTTTGTTCAAATCAGGATCTAAACAAGGTTTATGCATTGCATTTGGTTGATATGATTCTTCAGTCTCTTTTCATTTGTAACATTTCTCCCTCCTCTTTATTCTGTGCCATGTCATTTAACATGTAACATGTTTCTCTCCCTTCCCGCATTTCTCACAAACTAGAAATTAGATCTAAATATTTGATTTCATTCAGTGTTTGTGACGAGAATGCTTTATAGATGGTCCTATGTTTATAATTCCTGTGGAGTCATATAAGGAGAAACAATTTCTGATTGTCTTAGTGACATATTAATATGTTTCAGTGGTATAGGTGATATCAGTCAGATTCATCTAAGTTTCCCATCACTCTTTGATCTAATAATGACAGACATTACCTGGACAAACATTACCTGCATCCATTATTTCATTATGGTTTGCACTATGGTGATTTGCTAATTCTTTTATTCCATCTACATGTATTAGCTATGATTCTTCTATGAAGAAGAATTTTCTCTCATCATCTATATGGTTATCCTGAATTATAGCCCATTTAGGAAAGCAGGAAAAGTACATTTATTATTTTTCAGAACAGTAAGTTGGTGCCCTAGCAAGTAACAAAGGTGAATTATGAAATAATGAAGTTATAAAATTTTATTTTAGTATTAGGTACTCGTGGATTTTTATATGTTTAATGTTTCAATCCTTTACTTTTTGTATGTTCAGAGTGCCCCATCTTTGGCCAGTGGAATCCCCTTCATGTTGGTTCCTATGTCCTTTTGACATGCCCCACTTGTCTCTGATAACTTCCTGTTTTCAGGCATGACAAGATGTCACATGTTCATGGAACATTTTGGCCCCAGGCCTGAATGCTACAGAGATTTTAAAACATTAAAAATATTAACAAGCTCTTCTTCAACAGTTGAAATTTTTACATCCTTCTTTTTTCTCCTTAAACTTATTTCCACTCCATTTCTTTTTTTTTTTAAATTGAAGTATAGGTGATTTACAATATTGTGTTAATTTCAGGTGTACAGCAAAGTGATTTGGTTATACATATACATGTATATGTCTATATTCTTTTTAAAATTCTTTTCCATTATAGTTTATTACAAGATATTGAATATAGTTCCCTGTGCTATACAGTAAATCCTTGCTGTTTTATCTATCTACTCCATTTCTTATCTTTTATGCTTGAAAGTCTTTAATTGGCTAGTCTAAGATACAATTACAACAAATTTTTTAAATGTCCTATGACCATAAGGTTGTAAGTATTGGAAAATTTCCCTAGGATTTAATTTTTATTATAATTATTTTTAGTATACACTTATTCAAAGCAGCTTGGATATAGTGCCATTTTTGATATTCTTTAAATACAAAAAGTAAAAATTATTGGAAATATATATATTAATGATATAGGTTAGTGGGGAGCACTTATAATTTCTTTATTAAAGGAATAGTGGAGTTGTCCCTTGGTTTGAGGCCCTGGAATGGGCATAAAAGGAATGCCTTTCTTTTGTAAAATGGCAGAATGGAGACTTTCCAAGGACAAATTATAGTTGGGACAGGCAGCCTCTTGGGCAGATGCCTTTTAGGAAAGCATATATCTGGAAGCCAAGGATCTGGAAATTGATTTACTTAAAACTATTCACACTTGCATGCCCCTTGCAAAGTCTCCATGTACTGTTGGTCATTGATACTCAGTGCCCTGACTTGAAGACCCTCAAGCCTCTCCTCTTTAATAGCTGACACTTGGTATCTATTGTGTTGCAAGTACATCAACTTTATGAAGTGGCTACCATTCTTTTCTTTTTTTTTAAAGTTTTCCCAAGCAATTTATTGACATTTTTCTTGAGAATTTTCAAAGAAATAATAGAAAAATCAAGCAAAATATTTTTTCTATACAAAATATTTTTCTGTACATGGTTAACAGTAAAATTATGAACTAGGAAACTTGTGTGACAGATCTTACTTCTCTCCTTTCTACCTTCTTTTCCCACTTTCTACGTGCCTCTATTTATTCATTCTTTCCCCAAGTGGTTTCATGCAATCCTTTCCAGTTGAAGAAAGAAATAGAACTGATAAAAATCATTTGCACCAAGGTACTAGTGAATTAAAGTATTCAATATTCTTCTTCGAAAATTTGTACTGCAAAAGAAACAGGCACTAAGGAATGTTGAAACTCCTGACAGCATAATTCTTTAAATATGCAAATAAATTTCTCCCACAATTTGCTTTTACTATCTGAAGTGGCTACCATCCTTAACCCCATTTTACAAATGATGGAACCTGATGCACAAAGAGGTTATATGACTTGTCCAAAGTGTCACGGCCAGTGAATGGGCAGCAGGGTTTTAAACCCAGACACTCTGGCTCTAGTGTCCAGGCTCATAACCACTGTGAACTTGAATGCTTTTTTAAAAAACCAGGGGAAGAGCAGATCTATTAGAGGAGAACTCGTATTCATGTCAAATTGTTAACGGATGGGAAGCAAAGAAAAATAGTGGTTTTTCAGTGTGTCAGTGAATAAACTCTACCTATGTTAACAAAACATAAGGCAGTGGCTTTTTCTGTACTCTACTAAAATACCATAGTATTTAACGTTAGTCAAATTAAAATTAACACATTTTTATTTCTTTAATTTCTAATTAACAATTAGTTCTCATTTAATTAGTAATGTGCCACAATGTTATCTGAAAACCTACTGTAGTCTGCGTATTCTACTTAACCTGTTAATACATTCTACTTTTAGTGAGGATGACACTGTTTTTAAAGTAACATTACAGAAGAAATATTGCACTTAATAATGGTAATGATTTCACACTTACATAACTCATTCCACCTAAAAGCATCCAGAAGGTGTTTTATGTGAAAAAAAAAACTATAACCATCACTAAAATGATTACCTCTTTTGGTGAAGATTGGGATTGTAATCATTCATTAAGTAAAAAGTAAAGCTATTGCTATATTTCAAGAGATATTTTTGAGTATTTCAGTGCAAATTTTTTTTATTTTTTAATAATTGGATTATATAATAAACACACCAGGATACTCAAGGGATTTCCTTCTGCAAGGTGATTTACTCTCTAATCATATGATTTTCCTTTCTATGTGCAGTTGGATTTTTTCACTTATAAGCTTTCCCCAAATAAGAAGAGCCTGATCTATGAGAACTGAGCAGGCAATGGTTTTTGTGGAAGCTCAGCCCTCCTATTGTGAGACTTAAAGCGGGAGGGAGACTGTGAAGGGCAACAGCCCTTTAGTCTCCAGTTGGAAGACCAGAGGAGTGCTGGGCAGAGAAAAGTACCTTCTCTTATTAAACTATGTAGAAAGAGATACCTTTTCTTACTTTGATAGTGATTCAGATTCACCTAACATTTAATGGATGTCTACCATGTGGCAAGCACTATGCTAAACACTTTCACATTCACAGTTTTGTTTATTTAATCCTCATAACCATGCGGATAACTGGTTTTGCAAATGAGAGGACCGAAGCTCAGAAAGGTTATAAGATTCAAGGTGACATAGCTAGAAAGTGGCAGAGAAAGACATGATCTTATGTGTTATTGATATGTAATACTTGTGAGTATAAGTTATATTATAGTTCTTTTATTCTTCCATAAGCTTAACTAGCAGCAAGTCTAGCATCACACCCTTTGAGCTTCCTGTGTTGTAGATTATCTAAGGAGTTAATCATAGTTCAAGAAGGTAGTCCTTCAGGTTCCCTCTCCCAGATGAGGAGACTGTTGGCCAGTTTGTCTCTTTTTGCTGCTGGTGCTTTTGGTGTTACTGTGGTTGCCATAGCTCCTTACTGACCCACATCAACACTACTGATCCCATTGCCTTCCATCATCTGACTGGCTCTACTGGTCCATGCTTCAGGAAAGTCTTTCTGGCTCTAGTTCTAGCTCAGCCTGCAGGCTGACCTGGTCTTTGAAAGAGGGGTATCAGGATTCTCCATAGAAACAAAACCAACAGGATGTATGTGTGTGTGTATATAAATGCACACACATTAATTAATATATAATTTTACATACATTAATAATATATTAAATAGTACATTATATATATACATATGTATATGTACGTGTGTGTGTGTATATATATATATATAGAGAGAGAGAGAGAGAGAGAGAGAGAGAGATTGATTGATTGATTGATTTACCTTAAGGAATTGTCTTATGTGATTGGGGAAGCTTGGTGAGCCTAAAAGGACCCAAAGACCCAAATTACTGGACTCTCAATTCAATTTAGATTCCAAGCCATCCTAGTGTTCTTTCCATTTCTTAAGTCTAAGCCAATGTCATATATTTTAGGTTTTTGAAAGCAACTTATTTCAAGGAATATCAGGAGTTTCAGGATTAGGTTCAATTGCAAACCACAAAGACCCAAATTAACATTGTTTTGCACAGCTCGAAATTTATTTCTAATGTAAAAGTCTGGAGGTAGGTAGTCTAGAGTTGGTATGGTACTCCATGTTGTCAGAGATTCAAACTGCTTCCATCTTCCCTGGGGCATGGTTTTCATTCCTAGCATCATATCAAAGATAAAGATGACCTGTCTAGTGCCAGCCTTCATGTTTTCATTCTAGGTAGCAGAAAGGAGAGAAAAGAAAGATGAACTCACCTGCATAGATTGTTTCCACTAATATTTGATTGGCCAGGCTTGTTTTATATGGCTTTACCAAGTCGTAAGGAAGACTAGAAAATAGTCTTTATTTTGGGCAGCCATATGCCTCAGTTAAAAATCAGGGATTCTGGTATCATAGCAGAAGGAAGGAATGGATAGAATGGTTGTTGGCAGACAGCTGTCTCTACCACAGAGAATTTATACAAGTATTAGAAGAAATTAATATATGGACAAATTAGGACATTGAAATTTTGTTGCATTTGAAACATTCTTAACAAAGCAGCCAAAAAATTTTTTAAAGTCATATAACTCACCTGTTCCGAACACTCCATGGACTCTCTAATTCACTTAAAGTCCTGACAGTGTCCTAAAGGCCCTATGTTATCTCCACCCCCTCACCCCCATTGTCTTTCTAACCTCATCACAACTACAATTTCTTCTTTTTCACCTATTCATCTACTTGTGCTGTTCCTCACATCTGCCAGATATACCCCACCTTACGGCCTTCTTACTCTTTCCTGGGTATTGGATGGCTACTTTCCTTGACTCTTTCAAGTCTTTGCCCAGATATTACCACCTCAGAGAAGCCTATGCTGACAAACCTAGTTAAAATTGCAATTCCCTCCACCTTCATATTCCCAAACTATCCTTCCTAATCAGTCTTTTTCCATAGCATTTATCATTTAACCTCTTACGACGTATTGATATCTTATGTTTATTATTTATCATCTGCCTCCGCTAGAACGTAAGCTCCACAAGGGCACGATATTTTCTGCTTTGTTAACTAAAAAAATTCTGAGTGCCTAGAACAATGACAAGTACGTTGTAGGTGCTCAAGAAATAACCTGTGGATGAATGAATGCGTTTATTTCAGAATATCAGAAAAAAGGTAAAGTAGATTTTTTATTACCTTACAAGTAATATATCCTTCCCTTAGTTGTGGTATGTCATGTTACCTTGGGACTCCTCCTTACCTTAGTGGGGTACTCAGACCTGAGACTTTGCAGCTATTTGTATCAGCGTGTGAATGGGGTGATTATACCCTGGAAAGAACCCTATGACATTCATTGATATCATTTCTTATGAACATATTGTTTTGGTCTTAAGAAAGTTTAGGTTGTCTGTGTGCATTATTCAAGATGTCTAGGTTACAAATAGAATCCCAACTCAAACTAGCTTAAACAAACAAAAACGAATCTGCTGACTCACATACCCAGGAAACTCAAGAGATGTGGTTGTTTTTAATAGCAAAGTTCAGGGATTCAAATGTTGTCATCAGGAATCTCTCACTTTTTAATCTCTCTCCATCTCTTTTTCTTTCATCTGTTTTTGCTTCATTCTCAATGGTAGAAGTTTACATTGTTCTTAAAGCTAGCAATTCTAAAGAACAGAGCACTAGTTTGTCTTCTCCATCTAAACTCTGATTCCCCCCTGTGCCTGGGGAAGGTATGTTGATTGTCTAGCCTTGGATACATTCACTTCCAGGAAAGCATGGCCACATAATTCCCAACAGAATCAAGGGGAAGGTAGCTTCCAAAAAAGGAAGGAGAAAGGGCAAAAAAAAAAAAAAAAAGCATTGTGCTGCACTTTTCAATAACATACGCCTCATGTTAAGTTTGTATAATTAGCGATGTTTTAGCAAATAGCAAAAATTAAAATACTTTGCAACAAATTATCATTTTTCTCTTAAATAGGATTATACTTATCAAAGACTTAGATTCATAGTTTTGTCTTCCTTTAGGCTCTCATCTCTGTTCGTTTCTAATGAGATTTCACATTTAGCAGCGGCTACATGCTCTAGAACATGATGGGAAGTAAATTGTGATTAACGCCCAGCCTCAGTTAATAACCCAGGAGGATTTTACATTTTAAATTAAATAACGTTCTTCCTCATTTTAAGCTGACAATGACAGAAGATCACAGAGCAGCGCTTTCTCAGTCTCCTTTGTCACCCTTGACTAAAGCCACGGAGGTATCACAGCGAAGCAACCCTGAAGACACCTTCAATGGGGATACCGTTCACCCAATTTACAAATATATTTCGAATGATTTACCAAGGTAAGAATATTATTTCAGCAGCTTAAACTGAATTCTGAAGGGGATAAAAGTGCTTAAAGAAGGTTGTCTATGTAAATGCTCAATATTTAGTAGAGATTATGTCAAACATAACTTGGAGATGTGATGGTTGTTGCCTGGGTTACAGCCCTTCCATTTGTTTTTTTTTCTATTTTATGGGAAGAAAAAAGATAGATGATGCAATAAACATAAATTATTCCTAGAGTCTGACTTGTGGACAGGTAGGATAGTGATAATAACAGGAATGGCAAGGCAGACGATATTTGCTATGTACCACTCACCATGCTGAGTGCTTAACCTGCGTTATATTTATTTAGTACTCAAAACAACTCTGGGAGGAATGTAAGGCAGACAGTATTTTAGACATCTCCATTTTATATATGAGGAAACAAAGACCTAGAGAGGTTCATTAAGATCACACAGCTGCTAGGTAGAGAAGGTACAGTTTGAACCCGAATGTATCTAACTCCACAGCCAAAATTCAACTATTATATCCTACTGCACTTCTCAGAAATATAAAGCAGAGGAGACAAGAGGTATTTTTCCTGTGTTTCTTCTCTATTAGAAAGTGAAAGAACAAAAAAGTGTCTGTCAGGTATTGACTATTGGCTGGCTAAACGTGATGCCATAGTTTTTACATTAAAAAGAAAATGTGGACTATAAAAGCATTGAAGAAACTTCTTAAATTAGGGATTGTGTTAATCTCCTTACAGAAGTGCTAGGTCATGTTTATATCTTAGAACAGATTGATTTTTTTTTATATGTCACTAAGTTTTAGGTGAAAGTGAAATCTAGACTTTCAGCTAACCTTTGCTTTGCCTTATTCCTCTGAGCTATGAGTGCATATTAGCAACATATGAGATCATTGACACAGTGTGCTAGCTATATGGCTAGATAATTTTTAGAAAATCATTACCTAGTGGTTATATTGTAGAGACATAGTTTTCTCATGATAGTTCCTCCCAATTGACAGTGGAAAAAACATTGGTTCCTCCCAATAAGACAATGGAAAAAAATTTCTAAATAGAATTTTTAAGTAGTCCTTTATACAAATGCCAATGCTAATATAATGTGTATTTGCACATTTTTTATTGCTTTTAGAATTTATTTTTACCAATTTTCCTTTTCAAAATAGTACTACATTCACTTTTTATTCTATCTTTTGTGAAACTGTAATTTTATTTATTCAGTTTCTTTCTGCTTTTTTCTCATATTCCTTCTTAGATTCTGAGTCTCTAACTCTGGTTTTATTTGCCCTTTTTTTAACACGTCAGTCTTTTATTTTCATGTGACACTTTTCCTACCACCTGGTTTTTATAGTTTGTTTAAATGTGCTTCTTCTATTTCTTTGTCTGGATCCTAACTTCTTTTCTGTCACTATTGTCTGTTACCAGCGACTTTGATTATGGTGTACCTAGGAAATCAAGTAACCCTCTCTGGGCAATTGAATAGAAAGTCAAAGACAATGCCCAGAGGTCTTTTACTTTCATGAAAAAGAAAATGATGAGTTTCAACCTGAAAGGGGTCAAGTTCATAAAGGCGAATGATAATCTAAGATCCATTGGTATTAATATGATTATCAGTGAGAGGCAATTTTCTCTATGAGTAAAGACATTTTCCCCCTGATTGAGGTTAAAACTTCTCTTGTCTCATCCTTTTTTTCCTTGCCACCTTTCTTCCGCCATCTTTGTGATCTTTTTATGAAAAATAATTATTAAAATATAGTCAATTTGTTGTTCCTTTACTTATATTACAGAGATTGTGCTTTTCTTCACTAATTAACACGTTGTACATGTACAAATTCTGCCCACATATATTAAATCCATTCTTTGCAACCATGCAGTGATGAGTCACTTTATTCTCATGTTATTATCTGTGGTTTTAATTTACTTTTTATTATATTTATATTATCCTTATTTTCTCTTGTTCTTGTGTTCTTACAGTGTTTTTCCTCTGTCACTTCATGTTACATTTGTATGTAATACGGTAAAAATTGCTGTGCCAGGAGGCTTCCCCCCACAAAAGATAACTAATCACCAACAGTGTGAGTTCAATACCAAAGAAGGTCTGATCCTCCCATTTTACGACTTACCACTAGGAGGCCAGATGACTGGAAAAGTCTAGCTTCATTCCTGTGGCTACTTCAAGGAAACAACATAATGAGAAACTTTTCCTACCCAGCTGTAGTCTGTTGTGTTCTCAGGTGAACTGGAACAGGGTGTTGGCCTTTGAGGCATGAAGCAGAATCAATTATTTATTGATAACAGGTATCTAGGGGTAGTTCTGCTATATTTATAGAAGGTTTCTCTAAATGCTGAGGTAGAAGATTTCCAAATTAAAATTGCATTTTAAAACTAACAGAATGTTCTAAACAATTAATATCTTTCTATCCCACATATAAAATATTTTTAAATAATTTTTAGCTGATGATCATCTAAGACAGTAATTTCATGATTTTCTTTTTGTAAAATATTTATTTATTTGGCTGCACTGGGTCTTAGCGGCAGCATGCGGGATCTTTGTTGTGGCATGTGGGATCTTTAGTTGTGGTTTGTGGGATCTTTTAGTTGCAGCATGTGGGATCTTTACTTGTGGGACACAGGATCTCTAATTGCAGCACTTGGGATCTATTTCCCTGACTAGGGATTGAACCCAGGCCCCCTGCATTGGGATTGCGGAGTCTTAGCCACTGGACCACCAGGGAAGTCCCTAATGATTTTCTTTTCTTTTCTTTCCTTTTTTTTTACATCTTTATTGGAGTACAATTGCTTTACAATGTTGTGTTAATTTCTGCTGTAAAACAAAGTGAATCAGCTGTATGTATTCTTTTTTTTTTTTTTTTTTTTTTTGCGGTACACGGGCCTCTCACTGTCGTGGCCTCTCCCGTTGCAGAGCACAGGCTCCGGACGCGCAGGCTCAGCGGCCATGGCTCACGGGCCCAGCCGCTCCGCGGCATGTGGGATCTTCCCGGACCGGGGCATGAACCCGTGTCCCCTGCATCAGCAGGCGGACTCTCAACCACTGCGCCACCAGGGAAGCCCTGTATGTATTCTTAATAGAATGTTATATTGCTTTTTTTATCCCGCTTGCAGCTGAGTGTAATAACAACTCTTTTAGTTCCCTGAGGGGACAAATTATTTTTAGTACATTACATTAGGACTTAAATCAGTTTTAAAAGTGAATTGCCAACAACTTCTTCTTATAGATTATCTGGGTTGCTTTTTCACAGACAAATCTTGCTTTCAAGGAGACTAACAGTGCCTAATCTATTCATTCATTTTTTATGTCATTTTAGTTATCTTGGCTATTCTGAATTGGAATCAGTCAGACTATTTTTGAAATATAAACATTTGGTTATATCGCCTTTTCTAGGGACAGTTTAAGTTTAGTAATCTCATCATTCCAAAGATGAGCTGTCAGTTCCCACCATGGGATGAGCAGCAGAACGAAGTGAGGGGAACACTGCCCAGTGGTTAATGAAGCAAGACAATGCTTTCACTGTTTTCAACATCCATTGACCAACAACTTACACTTTTCATAATTCATAACTTTTTCTCAGATTTTTCCTTCAAGCCATAAAAAAACTCTACATATCCAAACATTAATGTATTATTTACTTTAAAAATGTTAAAAGACTATATCGCTTCGTTTTGAAAATTTAAATTTCCTCTGGAAAATCCTTATACAATATTTATAACCTCCCCTGACTTTAGATTTAAGATGTACATTATTTTTATTCCTTTGCACTTTTGCACAAGCAGAAGTAGTATTCTTTTTTTCCTTTGGGTAGGATGATTTATGCCCTGATCCTACACTCAGATGGGTCCTTTACAAATTTTATAAATTGTTCTTCTTGTTTAGATTTCCTTCTACAAAAGCGAGCAAGTTCAATTTAACAGACATTGAATATCTCCTTTACAGTATATGTGTAATTTGAACAAATACATTAGTTATTATTCAGTCGTCGAATTACAAATAAAAATTCGACTTATGTGTTATAAAATAACTGAAAATTGCTCTGCAATCAAGGTATCTTTACCAATATTTCTAGGTCAAACTAGAATTATATTTTCTTCTGGTGTTCAGAATAAAATTTGGGGGAGATTGTTCACATATATTATTACCACTTCTATTATTCACTTTCCCTGATGTTTAAATCACACTTTATCTAGCAATTGTAGAAAGTTATTTATATCTTTAGAGGTTATTTCTTTCATCAAATTGGAGGAAAGGTAGGATGACGATTAGTGAAATCTTTGTGCTTTGTGTACTCCAGATTTTATACAAGTTTCCATGCACCAAACGTATGTGGGTTTATTTCTTTTATCTGCTATCCAGTATTTTAAGCTGGTGATTTATTATTGAATGTACTTAGGGTCATTTTCCTTCATGTTTACATTTTCTTATTTGTATTTATTCCAATTAGAGAGTTTAATTACCATTAAAATGGTAATAGGATAAAGACAAGTTTTAAAAATGACAATATTAAAAAAAACCCATAACTCTTCAGGAAGGTTTAAATGCCATGAGAATATAAAGCGAGAAATATATGCTTGTCAAATATACAGTATAAATAAATAATTTAGATGAAAATGGTTGACTACATTTAACAAAGAGACTACCAAATAATGAGGGGCTAAAGAGTGGTTGTTAGATTTGATGTACTTCATTGTATATTGTAAGTAATTGCTATCCATAAAAATTCTATGGCTTCTGTATAAGAAAAAGAGACATTTTGACAGACAACACTGGTATGAAGCGACAGCAAGCACAAATCCTTGGCAACTGTCATTATCCTGATGTTGAATTCACATCCAAACTGTGTGATAACTTAGACCTGCATGCTTGTTATTGAGCCATGATCTGTCAAAGTAGCCACGCTTCCTACTTATGAATAGAATTATTAGCCATGTGCAGATTTCTGCCATAGAACTCTAAACTCACCAAGGATGCTTTGTGTTTCAAAAAACAGGGGGAAAAGCCTCCATGTCATTGTATGCTTATGCTGAAATTTCTGGTGATGTGTTCCTGATTAAGTAAAAGTCAAATTTTTTAAAAGTAGTTTATATTTTAGCCCATATAAAATTAATTCAAAACTAGTAAAGATTTTGAATAAAATTAAAAGTAAAGCAAATGTAATTAGAAATCTAATTGTATAAGTTAGGCTACTGTTAACAGAGAGTAACAGGAAACACAACTGAAAGTGACTTTAAAAGTGAACAGTCCACTGTCTCATGTAACAGGAACTTCAGAGCTAGGGCAATTCTAGGGTTAAATTCAGTGGTTCTGCTGGGTTATCAAAGAGCCTGGCTCTTTGTATCTTGTGCTCTGCCATCCTCAGAATATTGGCTAGATCATTAGGTTTGACTCCTCCTACTTGCAAGGTTCATCACATGTTCACTCAACAATATTCAACTAAAGAAGACAGATATTTGATCATTTATATCTCTTTCTTATTAGGGCAAAAATAACCTTTCTCCAAAAGACTTCTCCTCATTTCTCATTGGCCAGAATTACTTAATTAACCAGCACAAGGCAAGGGAAATGGAACTAGCATCATTGGTGTTAGACCATTGAGTATTTACCCACTGGAGCTGATCAGGGGATGCCTTCCATGGGCATGAGAGGGTGAATATTCAAACATAACTTAGGCTTTTTATCTAAAGGGGGGAATGACTCTTAGATAAATATTCAACATTACACGACATAACTCTTAGCTTTGACTTTATTGTATTTTACTACTTAAACTGTGTATATTTCTTATCAATGGCATTTTTGTGACACACCTTTGCACGATGTCGTAATTATCAAAGAACAATTCCTGCATATTAGTTGCTAGTTGAGTATCGCAGTGAAAAGAGAGAAAACAAGGATCTTACATTGCAGAGAGGGATATGAAATCATCTTAAATCACATAATAAATCACAAAACAAACATATCAATATGCAAACCATACATAATTTCTTGCACAGGACCTGGGGGAATGACTTGAAATAAGGAGTGACTAGGATCCCGTGGGGTTAACTCCTCGCATGTGTCTTGCCAGCTTGAACAGTTTTGTAGAGATTTTCTCTATGTCCCTAACCTCTAAACTAATGATGACCCTCATGTTAGACAAGACTTTTCCTTCATAGTACTAATCATAGTGAGTAATTGTAAATTTATATTCATTACAATGTATATAACATTTCTGTTCCACTAGACAATTATTGTATTATGGAAGGGGTTTTAGAAAGTCTGAGCACTGAGTTCAGATTAATATTTATTAAATACTTACTGATTGAAAGGTGTACAATAATGGGTATAGATCAGCTTAGTGAACACCATTGACAAAAAGGCATACATGTAAGAACGGTGGAAGGCAATGTGGTGCAATTATAGCTGAGGGATATTACAGGGGGGCAATGATGGCACCACTTGGTACAATTCCTTGAGTAAGAGAGCGGCAAGCATGACTTTATTAGGAGTTTTCCTCAAGTTGCTATAAAAAGCCACTAAGATTCACTAATACTATTAAAACAGAAGAAATGAGAAGAAAAATTGCTCTTGTCAAAACTAGAATCATACCTTTAAATCTTGTCATGGTCTATTTATCTGCTTTTTCTATACTCCTCCCTGGGCATAATTTTATACTTTTAGACATTACACCATTACTTAGTTGTTGCTTTGTGAAACAAAAATTGTAAATTAGATTTAATGGAAACCACAGAGAGTAAAGCATAATTAGATCTTAGCCTGAGATATTAAGGGGGTTGTCAATTCCACAATGTTTAAGATATGTCCCTGATAATCTTTTTGATTATAGTAGAAAGCCTATATGTAGATGAGGTATAGTACTGTTTCAGAAAAGGATAAAAGCTTAGTTAATCTCTTAATGTACCTTCCAGCTTTGTAATTCTGTGATTTATCATATCCATTGTATCATACGTAGAAATTGTTTAAAAGATTCAGTAACCTAAAATTTTATAGTTTTTAATTAACCAATAGTTTTTTATCCATACTTCTTTAAGATTAAGTTTTGACATGTTTTACTTCATCTTTCTCTAAACACACATAAAATTCTTAAATATTTACATAGTTTGTATATGTTTGTAGTATAGACACACATAACCACATTTGTTCTTTTTTATGACCTAATTTCTAAAGAATTATTCAGTTGCTAAAAGAAATAATCTATTTAATCTATTTCCAATAACTGACAATAAACTAACTCAGAAGTGATGTAGCTGATGCTTTTTTTTTTTTTTTTTGTGGTACGCGGGCCTCTCATTGTTGTGGCTCTCCCTTTGCGGAGCACAGGCTCTGGATGGATGCGCAGGCTCAGCGGCCATGGCTCACGGGCCCAGCCACTCCGCGGCATGTGGGATCTTCCTGGACCGGGGCACGAACCCGCGTCCCCTGCATAGGCAGGTGGACTCTCAACCACTGCGCCACCAGGGAAGCCCAGCTGATGCTTTTTAAAAGAAATATACCAGAACATTTACATCCAAATGAATACACCCGCCTTGAAAATATCTACTTTAGGAAGTAGTAATTTATTCTAATAACAATGCCACTTCTCAAAGCACTTTCTTGAGTTCCTCTTTGGATTTGCCATCAGAAACTGTGGTTCATTCTTTAAAATAGTTTCAGTATTTAATGATGACAAAATTTAATCTTAAGTAGTTGCATTTGAATTTTCCAGAAAATAAAATATCTGGATCTAAATTTGGTGTAAAAAATGGATCGTCAAGACTGCATTATTGTATAGCTAGTGTGGTAGGCAGAAATCTAATCTGGTCCCCAAGATTTCCACCCCCTGGTATATATGCCTGGTATAATTCCCTCCTCTTGAGTGTGGGTGGGATTGTTAATGTGATAGGATGTCACTCCCATGATTAGGTTACATTATATGGCAAAGGAGATTTTTGCAGATGTAGTTAAGGCATATAATCAGTTGTCTTTGAGTTAATCAAATGGGAGATTATCCTGGGTGGGCTTGACCTAATCAGATCTACTCTTTTTTTTTAATTTTTAACATCTTTATTGGAGTATAATTGCTTTACAAGAGTGTGTTAGTTTCTGCTGTATAACAAAGTGAATCAGCTATACATATACATATATCCCCATATCCAGATCTACTCTTTAAATGAGAGTTTGGAGATCAGAGACGGAAAAGTCAGAAAGGTGAGTTCCCTTGGCTTCAAAGAAGATGATAGTAACTATGAGTTCTTTAGCTATAAGGAACTAAATTCTGGCAAAAACTGAATGAGCTTGGAAGAAGACCCTGAGCATCCGATGAGACTGCAGCCCCAGCTGACACCTTGATTTCAGCCTTATGAGATCCCGAGCAGAGGTTCCTGCTAAACTTTGCCCAGACTTCTGACCCACGGAAACTGTGCTATAATAAATAGGTGTTGTTTTAAGCCACTAAGTTTGTGGTAATTTGTTGCACAGCAATATAAAACTAATATAGGTAGATAGATAAGAAATATTTCTTAAGAAGATGTATTTCTAAAGCAGTGTGATTGATGTTCTTGTATCAACCTAATATAGTGGCTTTTAGATTTCAGGCTAGAAAAGGATGCTTTTTACCAGTGGTAAAAATGATTTTTACCAGTGGTAGAAGAGTAAGTAATACAACGATGATTGGAATATTTGACGGAAATTGAGGGTCTAGCATTTTAGATGGTAGGAAGGGATCAATATGATATAGTGATTTCAGCTATCAAACCTACCAGGGCAGATGTGAACGTACAGGAAGTAAGAACATTTTTATACAAGAAGGTAGCATAGAAGTCTTACTGAAGAGGGAACTTCTTGAAATCTGTGTATATGTGAATTACAGATATAATGAAAGATTCACAGTAGAGACTTATCATAGACTTCAGGACAAGACAATAAGATGGACATAGAAAGCTTAAAAAAAAGATCTGTGTTATAAATTTAGCCCAGGTTCTAGAATGTGGTAGAAAGCCTCAACAGTAACTGAAGACAAAGTGAGGTTATTTTATGGATAAAAGATCATTTCCTAAAACAGTTGGTTTAGAAATCCACATGGAATTCCTGGTTAAGAATTAACAAAGTCCAAGAAAACTGCCATACAACTTATCAAATTTTACAAAAGACAGCTGTAACAAAATGTAGATCTTAAAAGAAATTATAATATAAAATTTATGTAATTAGAAATTCTTAAGAAACACAGAGAGGACAGGGTGCAAAGCCTCAGACCCATGCAAGCAGAATTTTGGAGCTGAGTTCCTTGCATAAAACCAGGAGCTGTGAAAGATAGATGCACCTATCCATGAAAAATGGAATAAAAAAGTATTGCTCACCAGCCAGAGGAAATAGCAATAAATGGATATCATACGGTCTAAGATTCTTGCATTGTCTGAAAGTAATAAGTTAGTCATTTATGTTAAACTTTAATAAGACAAGAGTTTATATTGTAATATCTAATGTTTCCACTAAAAATAAGGTTAAACAAAGTGTGGCATACAACCTAATAGAAGGGAAAAATGTAACAATTTTTTAAGTATTATTTAATCCAAGAGAAAATAAGAAAAGAATGAAAAGGAACATAATACAAGAAAAATAGAAAACAAAGCATAAGCATGAAGGTAAATTCTCAAAGGACAAAGACTGTCCTGGTGAAGGAGATAACCTTGTGAATATATATTAAATGTAAACAAGCTAAATTCTCAAAAGGCAAAAACTGTCTTTGAAAGGAGGATAACTATGTAAAGATGTATATAAATCTGGAGGAGGAGGGAAATTCACTTTAATAAATCTGAATGTCATGGGATTTTTAAGAGATTTTTGCAGAGGGGGCGAAAAGGGTCTTTTAAAATAAAAAGGGGAGGAGAAAAAAGAGAAAGAAAGAAAAATAGGGAGACTACAATTGTGGTGACTTAAATACCATCTAGATATTAGAGCTTTATTGGATCAAGAGCACTACTGGCTCACTGCTGCTAATGTAGAGCTACCTCCTTGCGCACCTCCCCATTACTTTCCTGTATTTTAAGTTTCAGTTCCATTGTAGTAGCCATCTGTTTTCCTGAACTTTTTTGAATAGGAACTTCAATTTTTTAACTAATGGAAAATAAAGAAATTTTAGGGTTAATGGGAATAATATTATTGGACGATAGTTAAGTATAGATATTGTGGAGCCAGACTACTTGGATTTGATTCCTCTCTCTGACACCTGCCTGCTGTGTGACCTTTGACAAGTTCTGTAAGCCCTCAGTTTACTCATCTGTAAAAGGAAAAATATAATATAGGACTGTTGTAAGGATTAAATGTAAATATAAGTAAAATGCTTAGAACAGTGACTGTCACAATAAGTGCTTTGTAGTCATTAACTGTTAGTATTGTTACTATTATTGTCATTATGATGGGTATGATATACTATTTATTCCTTATCTAGCCTGTGGACTGGGTTAGTGTCCCTGTAACTGAGTGGGTAAGGGCTAAAAGGGCTGATGAAACTATTCAATGAAGACTTTCTGGGACTCTGCCTACAACTTCACCTGCTTCAGTGTCCAGGTGACTTAGTATAAAATAGAGTTAGAGAGGTGTCTCTTCTTCCCACCTCTGTACTGAACTGTTCTGGCATTCCAAGCACTGGAATCTTGGGGAATACTACAAGGCAGCACCTCCATGTGGATCTCATTGCTCTTGTGATGGCCAGTGGCAGCAGTGAGGTAGTAAGATGAAATAGCTATGACTCTCACCAACAGATTTTTATAGGGACTTAGGAGGCAATTTTAGGAATTTATAGTGCACTACCTTAGGGACTCAGAAATAAATGGGGAGGATTTTGAAGGGGGAATAAAGTCCTGTATTATGGGGACTTCCCTGGTGGCGCAGTGGTTAAGAATCCGCCTGCCAATGCAGGGGACACAAGTTTGAGCCCTGGTCTGGGAAGATCCCACATGCCACGGGGCAGTTAAGCCTGTGTGCCACAACTACTGAGCCTGCGTGCCATAATTACTGAAGCCCATGCACCTAGAGCCCATGCTTCTCAACAAGAGAAGCCACTGCAATGAGAAGCTCACGCACTGAAATGAAGAGTAGCCCCCGCTCGCTGCAACTAGAGAAAGCCTGCGTGCAGCAACAAAGACCCAATGCAGCCAAAAAAAAAAAAAAGTCCTGTATTACGATGATGGGATAATCATGCTGGCAGCTATTTGCTCACTCTAAAGGTTGGTATCAAGGAGGACAATCCTATCTTGCAACCCATATCCCTTTGTGCCAACATTGACAACAAACTACTGTGCCAGATGGTCCAGAGACTGGGCTTAAAATCACAATATTACATTCTCAATTTCTGTACAATTAGAAGTGAATGGCTACCCTATCAAACTACCACTGGCATTTTTCACAGAATTAGAACAAAAAATTTCACAATTTGTATGGAAACACAAAAGACCCCGAATAGCCAAAGCAATCTTGAGAAAGAAAAATGGAGATGGAGGAATTAGGCTCCCTGACTTCAGACTATACTACAAAGCTACAGTAAGCAAGACAGTATGGTACTGGCACAAAAACAGAAATATAGATCAATGGAAGAGGATAGAAAGCCCAGAGATAAACCCACACACATATGGTCACCTTATCTTTGATAAAGGAGGCAAGAATATACAATGGAGAAAAGACAGCCTCTTCAATAAGTGGTGCTGGGAAAACTAGACAGCTACATGTAAAAGAATGAAATTAGAACACTCCCTAACACCATACACAAAAGTAAACATAAAATGGATTAAAGACCTAAATGTAAGGCCAGACACCATCAAACTCTTAGAGGAAAACATAGGCAAAACACTCCGTGACACAAATCACAGCAAGATCTTTTTTGACCCACCTCCTAGAGAAATGGAAATAAAAACAAAAATAAACAAATGGGACCTAATGAAACTTAAAAGCTTTTACACAGCAAAGGAAACCATAAACAAGACGAAAAGACCACCCTCAGAATGGGAGAAAATATTTGCAAATGAAGCAACTGACAAAGGATTCATCTCTAAAACATACAAGCAACTCATGCAGCTCAATATCAAAAAAACAAACAACCCAATCCAAAAATGGGCAGAAGACCTAAATAGACATTTCTCCAAAGAAGATATACAGATTGCCAACAAACACATGAAAGAATGCTCAACATCATTAATCATTAGAGAAATGCAAATCAAAACTACAATAAGGTATCACCTCACACCAGTCAGAATGGCCATCATCAAAAAATCTACAAACAATAAATGCTAGAGAGGGTGTGGAGAAAAGGGAACCCTCTTGCTCTGTTGGTGGGAACGTAAATTGATAGGGCCACTATGGAGAACAGTATGGAGGTTCCTTAAAAAACTAAAAATAGAACTACCATACAACCCAGTAATTCCACTACTGGGCGTATACCCTGAGAAGACCATAATTCAAAAAGAAACATGTACTGCAATGTTCACTGCAGCTCTATTTACAATAGCCAGGACATGGAAGCAACCTAAGTGTCCATCGACAGATGAATGGATAAAGAAGATGTGGCACATATATACAATGGAATATTACTCAGCCATAAAAAGAAACGAAATTGAGTTATTTGTAGTGAGGTGGATGGACCTAGAGACTGTCATACAGAGTGAAGTAAGTCAGAAAGAGAAAAACAAATACCATATATATAAATGTATATAAATACCATATACATAAGTACATATATATGGAATCTAAAAAAAAAGAAAATTGTCAGAAGAACCTAGGGGCCAGACAGGAATAAAGATGCAGACCTATGAGAGAATGGACTTGAGGATAAGGGGAGGGGGAAGGGTAAGCTGGGACAAAGTGAGAGAGTGGCATGGACATATATACACTACCAAATGCAAAATAGATAGCTAGTGGGAAGCAGCCGCATAGCACAGAGAGATCAGCTCGGTGCTTTGTGATCTCCTAGAGGGGTTGGATAGAGAGGGTAGCAGGGAGGCAGTTGCAAGAGGGAAGAGATATGGGGACATATATATATGTACATGTATAACTGATTCACTTTGTTATAAAGCAGAAACTCACACACCATTGTAAAGCAATTATACTCTAATAAAGATGTTTAAAAAAAAAAGTGAATGGCTAAAATTAAAATAACCAGAAGTATCAAAACAGCCTTTGAGTAGTGGGTTTTTTTTTAACATTTTATCTTTTTAATATAAAATAAACTTGCCTGGAAAACAGATCGTTAAACACATCTGGTAGTAATTTAAATTGTGTGATATGTTTAGTGAGGATTTTTTCAATCAATTAAATTTATAGTATCTCTGCTTATCTCAGTTTAGGCCATGCAAGTTCCCTGCCAATTACATTTTCCTTTTTTGGGAGGCATCTGAGACCCATCTTACTCTAACTCCTCTGTACCTTATTATCCTGCTGTCCTATCCATAGTTTTTTGGCCACTGATGGGTACTTTCCCATCCACACGTTTGCCAGTGGCTTATGAAGTTGTCCAGCTTGAGAGTTCTATCCAACAGGGTGTCCTATATTGGGTAGTGATGAAATTAAACTTTCAGGGGAATTGAATGTATCATACAGAGAGAGTCTGCAGAAAGTCATGTGGTATAGAAATGGGGAGATACATAGAGGAAGTTAGCAGAAGCCATGAGGAAAGAGGAGGAGAACAGAGATAGGTTAGGCAATAAAATGTACAAAGAGGAAGCAGATAGACACAGAAGGAGAGATGAGGTTATTAAGTCAAAAAACAGTCTAGAGTTGTTCTTAAGTCACTAGTATATCCTAGAGAGCAATAAATGGTCTTCTAATTCTCTTTGTGCTCTTCTAGAGTGGTTTTATCTCCTTTCTTAACTTTCTGTGTATCCTGTTATAAGCTCTATCACTTGAAACCCAAATGCCTATTTATTCCTTGCAAACTGAATGATCCTAACACCCTCATTTCCAGCATTAATTTAACAAACCATGTGTGTGAATTTAATTCCCATGTGGGACAAGTTAGCTTTGCCAAGTTCTGTGACCCTCCTCATGCACACAATGACTAGGAAACACATCAGTTGTTATAAGAAAGAACAGTTCCACAGTGTGTAAGAACTAGTGCACACCTGTCTTCAGTGTTGATAAAATAAATCAACGCTGAAGACTAGGGACTTCCCTGGTGGCGCAGTGGTTAAGAATGTGCCTGCCAATGCAGGGGACACGGGTTCGATCCCCGGTCTGGGGAGATCCCACATGCCGCGGAGCAACTAAGCCTGTGCACCACAACTACTGAACCTGCGTTCTAGAGCCCGCGAGCCACAACTACTGAAGCCTGCACTCCTAGAACCCGTGCTCCGGAGCAAGAGAAGCCACCGCGATAAGAAGCCCGCGCACTGCAACGAAGACCCAACGCCACCAAAAAAAAAAAAAAACAAAAAAAAGCTGAAGACTAAAGATGGTGAAACAGTAGTGACTTTTTAACATGAAAAACTACCCTTTCTCCCCTTTTACATATAAATTACTAGAGAAAAATAAGTAATAAATACATATATGATAGAACCATATAGTTTAATTCTTTTTACCATTTACCAGGTAAATCTCATATAATTTATTTTCCTAACCCTACCAGAATCATGTGGAGTTGGGAGGGGTAGGGATGGATAGTTTCTCCAAAGGATGCAAGTGCTGTTACCATAATACAGGGGAAAGATATGCCAGCAGACAAAAATAATAGATAACCCTTATACGACTCAGTTGGAAAAAAAGCAAAATATGTTTGACAAAAATATTACATTCCAGTAAAATCTGTAAAGACCATATAGCAATCTGAAAAATCGTTGTAAAACAGTGTTAAGTAAAAAAGGCAAAGTATTAAAATAAAGGTATGATGTGGTTGAAGCTTTGCAATATGCAAAAATTAATAACCTGTTTGCATTGTGATGGTAGAATAATGGATTATTACATAAAATCATTAGTATATTTGTAAAAATATTTGACAGTAAACAAAATGCATTCATTAAAAAAGAAAGACACCTCATTCTGCATTTAGTAGAGAATTCCTTTTCTTTCTTTACATGAGAATTTGCTTTCCAAGTAACTGTGTATGGGCACTGGGAGCTGATTATGAGATTTGCAGATCTTTCCTCCTGGCTTTACTGCTCTTCCCTCAGGTTGAAGAGCTTGGTGACCATTTGCAGCTCTGTTGCTGTTGCTGCAGAAACACCAGCACTGTGACATGACTGCTGCCATATACCACCACTCCCCTCTGCCATCAATATCTGAGTACCTCAGGTAGTTTGCAGGGAGGTCCCACCTCAGACAGAGCTAAAGTCCAGTGATCCATTCAAGATGCTGTTTGCCACAGTTACGAACCTGGGTGGATCCTCAGAATGTAGGGAAGGCCATTTCTCTCCTCAGTGCTATGCACAGTCCAGGGCAGACTGGGATAGAAACATGTGATGACAACAACAACAAAATACAACTGCTTGGATCCCAGTGTTTGAGCTCCATTGACCCGCTGTGTCAACTCTCATCCACATGCAACCATTTACCCTGTGGCACATAACTACCTTCCATTCTTTCAGAGGAAATAATAAACCATTTTACACCCTTGTGGACATAAAGAAGACAGGCCAGATGAAATAATTGTGATTATAATGAAATGTGTGGATGAGAAAAATTTGGAGTAGGGGTTGTTCGTGCCAAGCTTTCCACACTAAGCATGTGTTATTTTGTAATTGTGTGGATGGGGAGTCCTTATAAGTCCTTACTTATAAGGACTATTGAGGAACTAGCAAATTGGAAAGAGGCAGGTATGGTTGGTATAAAAGTAGCCCCAATTACAGTAATACATGGAAACTAACTATCCCCTATGGCTGATCCTCTACCCAGCAGCTCAATATTCTCAAATATGTTTAAGCTTGTTTCATTTTATCATGCCAGCAATTCTACATTTTCCATCTTTCTGACTTGGTATTTGCATAGATTTACATATCACCCCAGGTCATGTGGTCCCCTGTTAAAGTATTTAGTTCATCTAAATACTGCTTTTTCAGCTTAAATACCAGGTAGGGTAATCAACTGTCCCAATTTGTCTGAGACTAAGAGAATTTTTGAGATGTGTGGCTTTAGTGCCAAAGCAGGACAGTCCTGAGCAAACCAGGATGAGTTATCACCCAATCCCAGGTCTGCTGTAAAGACTTTACCAACTTTATTCCAACGCACAAAAGTTTGCCTTCAAGGAATTCTTTTTGCACTTAAGGTTAATATGCACCCAGCGTTCTAAGCAGTTTATTTAACATACATTCTCTCTTTATTAGGGGATAGTTTGCAAGTTTCTTGAGGGTAGGAGCCACATCTCTTTAATTTTTATATTTACTGATACTTAACAGAGTGCTAGTGTTTAATAAATCAATGTAAGAATTTTAAAATGTTACTTGACATTGCTTCAAGCATTACACAATTTTTCTTCTTTAGTTTCATTAAGTGATTAAATTTAATGGTTATGAATGTGGGTTTTATTTTAGGACATCTTGCTGTTCTGTTTCCCACCAAGTCAACTACTGATTATGTGACCACGGACAAGTTAATTAGCCTCTCTGAGCCACAACTTTTTAAATCTGTAAAATGGTGATAAAAATAGTACCCACCTCCCAGGGATATTGTAAGGCTTAAGCAAAATACTGTCTAAGTGTGTAATGTTTTGTCTAGTACATAGCACACAACTAGTTATTATGTGGTAGCTGTTAATAAGTGATCACACATCAATTCACTGTATTCTTCCCTGCATTGTTTCTTTCAGAGAGTTTATGTCATCCCAGGCAAAAGCAGTTATTAAACCTACTGAAGATTATTTGCAGCCTCAGTTTGGCCCCAACAGACTTTTACATTCAGCGGCAGCATCAGAAGGGTCAGGACTTCAAGATTGCTCCGCACATCAAACAGCATCAGATCATAGCCATGATGAAATATCAGACCCAGATAGCTACAAATCAAACAGTAAAAACAATTCTTTTTTTATATCAGCATCCAAGAGAAACAGACCTGTCAGTGCTCCAGTGGGTCAACTGAGGTAATCAAAGCTGTTCTCTGTTCTTTTTAACTGACTGTTGAAGCTTTTTCCTTTGAGAAGAATTTATAATGACTCAGTTGACTATTTCAAACATTAAAATGTAACACATCTCTAGAGTTTTGTTTCTGCTTTTGTTTTGTTTACTTTTTTCTTTGAAAGCACCTGAGTAGAATGTTGCTAATTACACTTGGGGAGAACATGAGATACACTTGAACGTGGATAATATGAAACTCTGAAAGGAATATTTGAAGCAGAATCAGGCTAAGACCATGAAATACCTTGGTTTACCAGATATTTGTGTAAAAGTAGAAATGCATACTTTTGATATTTAACCAATATTTGAAATAAAATCAATTGAAATGAACTTTAAAACCATTTTGTGTATGTTTTCACATCAAGATTGTTATCATAAACTGTTAAGTTTATGGATAGAAGAAAATGTTGATAAAAATAAAAATTAAACTAAGAAACATATTCACATTATTTTCATATGTTCAAATAGGTGGATATATCGTGGTTTTAATTTATCTCAGATTTTTACTTTAAAATGTTTACTTTGCTGCTGTGGCATTAGGAGTTACCAGGGTTAGCTAGAGAACTCTTAAGTAAAAAGTATGACATGTTAGTCATTTACATGTACTTTTGCTGAGAAAAATAATACGGATTGAAACTGGTTTTGACTGAAAACAAAACTTAGAAATCTTCTCTTACTGCCCCCAAGCAATTTGAAATGAAAGCAATAAAATTGACTTCAGAACGAAAAGTTTAGCATGATGTATTTGAATTTCAAATCTTTAAAAAAAAAAATCAAAGAACTTTGATAAACATGAAAACTTAAGGGAAAATCTTAGCCATTTACTATTTCATGATGATAAGACCGTATTACTATTTTTTTTGCTTTCTGTTAGAATATAGCATATATATATGTATAATTTTTAAAAATGAGTGTTGTGATGTTTTATAGTAAAATGATTTAAATGGTTTATTCTGAGATATGTGTTTTACATGAACAGTTTTGGCAAACTTATCATGTATTAAATATTTTTAAATATTTAAGTATATATGGGCAATCTTATCCTATAAAAAGGTGTTTTGGGGTTTTTTTTGAGGAATATTCAGGAGCAATCGTTAGTGCTTATATCAGTAGAAAATACCCAGGGTAATATTTACTTAAATATTTTTACTAATCAACGTGCACAAATTGTTGTGTGTTTTTTTCTTCAGAGTTGCAGAGTTCTCTTCTTTAAAATTTAAGTTGGACCAGGATTGGCATAGATTGTCTCAAAGATACAAACTTCAACCCAGAGTGATTAGAGTGACAGCTTACAAAAATGGATCTAGAACAGTTTTTGCCAAAGTTACTGTACCACCCATCACCTTGGCAACTGGTGTCCAAAAGTTTTCAGTGATTTATTTCTTCCCTTATTCTCTTTATCGATGAAAAGTGAGAAAGATGACATTTATTGTTTAAAATTTTCTGTATCTGTAAATTGCTTATATGTATACACATAGACCTCACAGGCATTTCATTCCTTTTTTTATCAATATATAAGTAGTATATTTAATTAAACAGATACAATGGCTTTATATCTCTATAGCATTGTTAAAATGATGGAATGTTCAAGGACTAGAATTTGAGAATCAAATATTCTCAGTGTTGTGATTAACCTATTTGTATATTTTCAACTGCTACAAAATAACCATATTGGCGGAGTTATTGAGTTACTTAACTTGGCAAGTGGCTCAGTGGGTTTCTATTTGATCATTGCGTCTTTTGTTTAGCGGAAATGTGTTACTTTCTTTGTTGTCAATCCCTTTCTCTTACCTCTTGCTTTCTGTTATTTGCTGGAGGAGTGCACGGAAAAGCTGAATCTGAACATGGCTGCACGACGAGTATTCTTGGCAGACGGCACTGAAGCCCTCGAACCCGAAGACATACCCTGTGAAGCCGATGTTTATGTTTCAACGGGAGAGCCCTTTTTAGATCCATTCAAAAAAATTAAAGGTAAAAAAAAAAACAACAACACCCTACCCCCCCCACAGTAAATTGCTTAAGCGGTGCAATTAAAAAATGATTTTCATTCTGTCTTTTTTGCATGGTTTAACAAAACTAATGTTTACGCATTTACAGCTCAGTAAGAGGATAATGTGCTTAATGAAAGAAAAATCCACTGACAGCCACGTTTATTGCCCTTCATTAGCATTGGTGCTTAATTTAATATAGATCTGAATAGACATTAGGGAGCCTGCAGGAGGTTAAATGGTGAAAATATAATAAATTAAATCAGAGATTATTGAATTTACTGTTTAGTTTCTGTGACACTCAACAGACATAATTCATTAGACTTATTCTCTCAGAAAATAGTTCAAAGTTTCAAGTATCATTTATTCATTTACACTCTTGGTCTTTTTTCAGATGGCATTAACATAATTTTGAAAATGTGGCCAGTAATGAACATATAATTCTTATATACATGTGATTTTCCAAATGAAATTTTTCATAAGATAAATGCTACAGCTTGACTTTTAACCTTGAAATGTATATATATTTTACATTTACAAAATATGAATATGTATATTTTAGACACACTTGTAGGTAAGGTCTTTTTTAAAAGTCCATTGTTTCTAACATTTCAGAAATGTGGAGATTTTCTAAAATGAAAAAAAAATTTTTTTCAGTGGGAAAGAATCTGTTTTAAGAGAGAAATAAAAGTACCACTGTCTAAGAATATTCTTCTAAGCATGTCATACCCAGGGTCTGTTATCAAGTGCTGTATATGGTAATCACATTTAAATGACATAAGAACTTTGCCGTACAAATTCAGTGTATCTAACTGCTGTATTCCCCTCTGCTTTTTATACCTTATTAGAAGTATTCTTTTTTTTTCCTGCAACTGCTTTAAAGCCAGTGAACCAAAGGCAAGTCTAGGCAGTAATTGCATAAGTAGAAAAAAAGTAATTCTGAAGTTCATTACAGATGAAGTGATGAAAATTCTTCTTCTATTAATGTTATTATATAAAATGATACTAGGATTTCTATCTCTTTAAGAATACTTGATCATTAGGAAATAATTTCTTGAATTCATTAGAAAGTTCAAGGTAATTTGGTCCTTGTAAAGAAACTTGTTGCTACAATACACAATGAAAATTACCTATGCAGTTGTGTAGACCCATATATTTTTCAAATTTTGCTTTAACTTTAAAATATGGCTGCCTTTATTTGTATTCAGTGAATCATCTGCTTGTGTAAAAGCATGAGTCTTTGTGGGTAAATGTTTCTGTGACTTTTTTATATGCAGATATATATGTAATAAATGCTTCCTTAAGATCCTCATTTATTTTTATTAATCAGAAGTACTTGCCGTTCTTATGATTACGGTATTTTGCAAGAGATATATAAAAATTATTTATAGCTAAGCTTCTTAGAAGATCTGGACATGTATGCCTAAAATAACAATGTCACACACATGACTAAGCTTGGTGGATGATTTTTAAATGTACAAACTAATTTCCTCCTACTTTTTGTTTTCTCTTTTATCCTTTTAAAGCCAAGTCTAGAACAAAAAACTTCTCTGCTTTGTCTGCGTGTCTTTGGCTGTGTTTCACTGTGACATGCACTGCTGTTCTTTTAGCACCAAAATGTTGGCACACACTCCTGAAAATTTCACACCATCTCTTGCTGGATCAGCAAGCTTAACCCACCAAAATCTGGTGTTGTGCAATGGTTTTTGACTGATAATCAATCTTTATGCTGCTCGACAGTTGTTGCTGGGACACGGAGTAGAGCAGGTGGCAGATGTGCCTCGTCTTTTGAGAAAAGAAATTGTAGGTGAGCTTGGATACAGACTAGCATATCACATGTCCGTTAAAAAGACTTAAGTATAATGGGGAAAAAGCCACTTGTCTAAGTTAAGCTCATAGATAAGCCTATAAGCCTAAAAATTGATACTTGGTTTCTTTCAGAACAAAAATATAAACACCAATAATTTATTATATATATATTAAATAATAATTGGTTTCATATATGTAATTTATCATATATATGTATATAATTTGAGAGGGGTGTGGGGAGATTTCATATATGTATACCGCCTACACATTCACTTTTTCAAATCAGGTTAAAATTACCTTTCTTGCATGAGTTTCATAGATAATCGATAATTTGCCAACTTGTTGTCATGAGTTTACCATAAAAATAAAACATGCATGAGTAGCTTTGAAAGTGGTAGATAAATTTAGAGTAAGGAGGCATTCTCAGAAGTTGGAAAATTCTATTTTCTTAAGGTAAATTGGAGGAAAACACCTGGCAGAATTTGGTGTTACTGTTGTATCTTTCCAAATGAGCATGAATATTTTATGTACAACTCACCAACAAGCATTAGAGTCAGTAACTGGTCATTATTTTAATATACTGATTTTCATTCATTCAACAAACATTCATTGAGAGTCTACTTTGTGCCAGGTACGAGGCCAGATCAGAGACAGATAAAAAAAAGGGACTCATAGTCTGATTTCTTTTTTTGTCATTATCCCTTCATCTCTGATTTTAAATTAAAAAAAATTTTTAAACCGAATGCTTTGGGCCCTCCAAAGGAAAATTCACTTTATTTCTAGCACAGGAAAGTCAAATAAATCTATGTATATTTTGGCAATTATATTTCCATACTTCATTATTTTCTTATTCTTTAGAAAAATAGTGTAGATAGTGAAAATTGCCTTAGAATTATTTCCAGATTTACTAAGGTAGAAAGAGACCTGCAGAACATCTCTGAGTTTTGAAATATTTTACCACCCCTTTTGAGCATCACTGTTGACAACCAGTGGCACTGGATTTAATAGAAAGCTGGAGAGCTATTCATCACATACCTCCAAACACAGAGCTTTCATATAGAGGTCAAGCCAAGGTCAAGACTGACATGAAGCATTCCCTGTTGAAATGCAATATTAGAATAATTCTTACATTTGAAGTTGAACACCTAAACAGAAAGATTAATTGTGTGTGGGAAAAACAGAAAGAATTTTTATGAAGACATTTGATGAAGATCAACTGTCTTATTAAGTCTTGTAATTCTGCCATTTGAAGATTCTGAAATTTATTAATGATTCCTCTAGAACGGTGAAGATGTAGTTAATGAGTTGTTTGAAAAGGCATTTTTAAAGTTTTCAGATTCATGGGCATACAGTTTAGGTTTTATTCACAGTGTCCTGGATCTTCTGCTTAATAGTGGCACAGTAAAAATTCTTGCATCAGATTCATGGGGTTCATAGAGCTCAGCTCCTTTATAACTGCTAGGAGCTGTAGGCAATGCAAACCTAGCATAAGAAATGGTTCATGCTCTGCAGTAGCTTAAATGTCTTAAAAAAGATGAGGGAAAAAATCTGTTTGGGCCTAATTCATTAGGTCCAAGTTTCACTGTGTATGGAGTTCTGATTGTTTATTTTTATTCATTTATTGTTTTTAGTTTTGTATTTTCATTCTTTCCTGTATATCCTATTCTACTATTTGGCTTTCAGTGTTATCATTTATAGTGATTCATTTCAGTCCTGAGTTTTGTTAACCAGAAGTGAAACTGAGTATTACGAATAGGATTTTACATCTTTTATATACTGTATTGTGAAGATGTAGTCACAGAAAAAAAAAATCCATGAAAAGAGTTCTTGATACTACACCTAAGATCTAAATTTAAACCTAGAGATTTCTGCTAACTGCCATGTGATCTACAAAATGAAATAATTTGTTGTGACAGCTAGTGATTGACAAGAATATGTGTGAGCACATTTAAAATAGGCCATCTTTTCATGTAGAAGTAAATGTCAGTGAAATGATGGATTCTCATCATTTTAATTATTGATGATTTGGAAATATTTCAATTCCACGGCATACAAGACACATTCTAAATAGCAGCATAGCACTTTTTCTCATATCTGCATCAGTAATGAAATGTTCTGTCATATTTTGTTTTTCAAAAAATGCATTAGTTTAATGAACCTGGATTCGTGCATTATATTCTGTTCCATTATATGTCCCCTGAATTTGTCGACTTTTAAATGGTTGTGTTAAAAGCACAAGTTTCAAGAAGTGATCCACTACCCACACCACACTTGCTATTCTTGCTGCTGGATCTCAAGGCAATGCTACAGTGCTGTCTACACCGATGGCTGCATTAGTCCTGCTAAAGCTAACACTGGGCTTTGTGATGTTCACCCATAGCGTGACCACTACTTAACTTGGGCAGCTGCAACAGGAGTTAGAGTGGGTGTTCCCAAATTCTCTATTATCATTTTGTTTGTATAGTATAGGTATTAGGTGAGATTGTCAGTCCACCTCCTCTCCCACTTAGCTGCATATACCAAAAGCAGGAAAATGATATTATGCAGAGAAAAAAAGAAAAAAAACCCACTTCTGAGAGAGCACATGATTCTTTTATCTATTTCTACAAGTGAGGGTAAAACTATAGGCGTATATTTTATATATTTCCCTATTTCAAAAGTTTTAAACCTATAAATGTGTACAGTATCCTTACTATATAAACAGATGTGGGTCTGAAGACATTGCAAGAGATGGACGGCCCCCCCCACCGAAAAGAATCCTTAGCCAGTAGGAAAATTTAGAGCAAGCATATGGCAACATCTCATACTGTCAAAATAACAAATCATTGAGAAATATCTAAATTCTTGACATATCCATGAATTGTTGAATTGTATATATTGTATATATGCGCACAGAGGCTACACTTGTTTAATGAAGATGCCTGCAAACCTATAACTGTCCTGATAATTTGAATACTTTCTGCATGCCATGCACTCAGCATGTGCTTAAAGTGTATTATACTTTCTCCTTACAACCCCTGAGTTAGTGCTACAAGTCCACAGTCTCTTATATGCAATTCTAAAATCCAAAATTGCAGATGACCAAACAATTTTTTCATAACTCATTTAATAGCAGGACCTTATTTGGTATAACCAATCGATTGTTTTGAAGAAAAATAATTAATGTGTTTGATTATGGGCTGCTCTCCTAGACCTTGCTGGGCACATTACATAATATTTGATATATGTAACATATTAACATTTTTGAAATTCAAAAATTTCTACTTATGGAATCATATCTGACTTTAAGGGTTTTGGATATGGTCTTTCTGTCATAGCTGCAAAGAAATCTGATAAATTTTAATTCTCACTAGGATATTAACTCAGAAGGGTTATAAATGCTGTCTTTATCACCTTGAGTTGTTTGCTACATGGGTAAAAGTGGACAGAGAGAACATCTCCCTGACTAGAGCTGAGAGAGTGAGTGGAAGGCAATAAAAAAAAATATATGGTTCCGTCTAAGGAGACAGAGGACTAGTTAAAGAGAGACCATTCTTTCAGTCAGTCATTTCCTCAAGTAGTGTTTATTGAATACCTACAGTATGCCAGGATATGGTGTGAACAAGACAGAGGTCTTGTGGAACTCTGGTTCTAATAAGGTGGAAGAAGCAATAGACATAAACATATAGAGAACTAAATAAGTTATTTATTGACAGTGTTAAGTGTTATAAAGGCAATAAAAAGGGTAGTATCACAAGAATAAATGATGTCATGGAAACAAAAGGAGGGAATTTAAAATCTGAACCAGGCATTTGCAGTAACCTTTTTAAATGAAATCTCTTAGGCAGTTGTCTACCTACCCTGCTTGCTACTTTACCTGAGAATTCATTTATATAGTCTATACGTACTCTTTCAGGGTTTTACCTTCCAAACCATTCGTTTTTGAAGCTTTCAGATATCTGTTAGGAGAGACATGAGAAATGCCTTATTATTTAGTGGGAATAACACTCGACTTGAAGTCTAATGGTATTGCAAGATTCTAGTCCCTGTTATATGACCTTGGGCAGATTGGTCTGCATGTCATTATCCTTACCTGTATAATAGAGGTAATATCTAAAAGGATTATTGGATAGTGTCTTAATTTTCTAAAAAAAACGATAAATTATTTGAAAATTAAATGTTTATAAGTCCGTCATCAAAATAGAACACAGAGAATAGCATTTCATACACATAACTAAAGTTCCAAATGCTGTTAAGATCCCAAGGCAGGGCTTCCCTGGTGGCACAGTGGTTAAGAATCTGCCTGCCAATGCAGGGGACACGGGTTTGAGCCCTGGTCCGAGAAGATCCCACATGCCGCGGAACAACTAAGCCCGTGCGCCACAACTACTGAGCCTGTGCTCTAGAGCCCGCGAGCCACAACTACTGAGCCCGTGTGCCACAACTACTGAGGCCCGCACATCTAGAGCCCGTGCTCCGCAACAAAAGAAGCCACCACGATGGGAAGCCCGCGCACCACAATGAAGAGTAGCCCCTGCTCACTGCAACTGGATAAAGCCCGCACGCAGCAACGAAGACCCAACACAGCCAAAAATAAATAAATAAATTTATTTATCTTTAAAAAGATGCATATCAAAGGAATATTTTCAATGAGCCCAGGCTCTTGCATCTTCCCATACATAGAAAAACACTAAAAAAAAAAAAAAAAAAAAAATCCCAAGGCTATTAATCAGAACCTTGTGTCCACTGTTACCTTCCCAGAATAGCTGCCTGGGTTTGGGAAAACAGCAACAACAACACAATAATTTGTCTCTACTTTTTTATCACTGCCAGGGAAGCAAACTACTCTATGAACCTGGGCAAGTCACTTAACCTCTCTTAGCCTCATTTTCCTCATCCATAAATTGAGCCCAATAGTGTAGCTATGAGGAGTAAATAAGACGATGTATGTAAGAAGGCTGCTGTATATGTGTCTAAAACATTGTATTTGCACATGTTCTTTATCTATTTTCCTTCTTTTGCTCCAGCTCTTGCTCAACACGTTTCCATCAGTTTTGCATACATGAAAGTACCTGGTTTTACTACCAAAGGTATTTGCTAGGTCCAAGATCTTAAAATACATACAACCAAATTAAAATCCCTACCAAGCACTTGTGTTACAGCATGATATGGGAATCTGAGTTAAAGCCTTGGAAGTCTCACTATATTGTACTTTTTGCCTTGAGAATTTTTCTGGGGTGTAAGTCAAAATCAAGTCCTTTTAGAAAAGGAGCCCCAATTGGCCTTACTCTGCTCAATTCCAAGAGTGGTATTTTAAAATATGTTTATGACCCAAGGCGAGCCTTAACTTTAAGCTGCCATAACTTATTTCAAGAAAGTTCACAGAAAAGTTCAAGGAAAGGGTGACAACATTTTGATTGGCACAATAGATGGGATGTTTGTAATTTTAATCAAATTTAAATTGAAGACATACTTCAAATGATATGTCAGACTAGTGTTACTGAGTTAAAATCTAATGACAACCACTGTCATTATGAGTTAAGTATAGCCATCATGCCTATAGCAATAAATGATGACACTTAAGAACATGTAGAAACAAAGAACGCAAGTATTTAGAGAAAAGGGAGTGACTAGAAACTCAGTTGAACACAGGAATGTGACCTGGATTTAGTCTATTTACCAAACATAGAAGCAATTGTATTTTGAGCAGATGATATAATTGAATATAGCAGTATGTTTTCTTACTGTCAGAGCATTTATATTTTATAAACTCGTCTTGCACCCATGAAATGATGTGCTTGTTCACATTTAATGTCATTATCTATACTTACTTGACAGAGCATTAATGTATTTTCAAGTTTATTGCCCAAGTACAAGAGAATGAATTTTTAAAAATAAGATTTTTAATAAGCTCATGGATTTGAAGTTGCAAGTTTGCTGTTTTTATTCTGGTGACAGAATAAGGCAGTATTCTCTTTGCCTTGCACATGCAAAATGGAAAATTACAATGTGGGGAGCACTCAGGTTTATTTAATTTCTTGACAGGTATTGGCTTTCATTAAAGTAGACTGAGAAAATGTGGTGATATTGTAGATAGACCTTCTAATGCTAGAACATGCTTTATTTTTTTCATGATTTGGTTATAAACAAAACCAGGAAAATAAAATAGGTTGTGGGTTCTTCAAAATAAAGTACATCCTATGGTTGGGGCATAATATTCTCTGAGTGTTGCAAGAGAGTAAGTGTATGAACATGAACAGTCAAGGGGACTTGACTGGGATGTAGCCCTTTGGGGAAGTTTTTCCCAAGGTTATGACAGACCTTCAGTAGAACTTCACTAGAGTGCAGGCCTCACCCCTATCCTCACCCAGTGGGCTCTTAACTTTCTAGGGAGAAACACTGGGACAGGTCTGGTCATGATGCTTTGGAACCCACTAGGTGTGGCTAGCAAGTTTAAAGGAGGGCATGAGATGATAAAGTGAGACTAGGACCCCTTCTTTGACAGTTGTGTGTGTAGGGACAGAGAATTTGCTGAGAGTACTGTCAACAAGGGGGAGATTGAGGAACTCTCCAAAGGGGAACTCCAGGGCTCCTGCTTTCGAGCTTCATGGATGGATTGACATTGTATTTGGTCCTACTTTCTGCGGAAGCTCCCACTAGTAAGGATACACTCATTCTCAATGTACCCTTTTGTGACCAACAGATTTATAGTCATTGGTGAAGTAAACATCTGTTTTCCCCTCTAAACCAAGTTCCTTAGGGCATAAACCATGGCTGCCTTGTTCACCATCATTTTTTGGCACGGGACCTGGCACTTAATAGTTGCTCAGTAAATGTTGTTCATTGATTGAATGACGGACCAAATAGGTACCATGATGAACCATCCATATTCCAATGAGGTGGTGGTGGGAGGGGAGGGTAAAGACCTCATTAGAGCAGACTGCCTGGCTGCAAACAGTGAGTGGACATTTAGAAGGAGTATATTAAAAATCCCCTATCCCAAATTCATATGTAGATTTGTGAATGTTCCCGTTTGGCAGGGGGCCAGAGTAAGCCAGCCCAAGAATAATTACATGGCAGAGAGGCTAATGGTTATGCTAATGATTGTCTGAGACGAGACAATGGTCCAAAGTGGAGTGCTGGGATAAATTATTCTCCCGGGAACCTATAGATCTGTGATTTTCAGTCTTCCCACATCCTTTCAGGAATGCCCTTTTTTACCCATTCTCTACCCTCAATCTTTTTTTCTTTTGGTGGTTGGGGAGGTGGGGGGAGGCTTTCTTCTTCATTTAACACTTCCCTTTGTATTTCTCATAGTACCTTGCATACAGTAGGTGCTTATTAACTACTATTGAAAGTAAGGAAGTAAGAAAGAGGAGACGGGGTGACCTTTGGGAAGGTTTCGGGCCACTGCTCCCTGTCGTGCACAGCTGAAGGAGGCTCAGTAGTTGTGGTGCACGGTCTTAGTTGCTCCGCGGCATGTGGGATCTTCCTGGACCAGGGATCGAACCCATGTCCCCTGTGTTGGCAGGCGGATTCTCAACCACTGCACCACCAGGGAGGCCCGAGGCTGTTTTCTAATTCTTACAAAGGTACCAGATAGCCTCAGCCCTGGGAGGGGTGTCAGGGTTTTGAGATAAGAAAGTTAACAAAAGACAGAGGTGTAGAAAGCATTTGTTAGCTATGGCTAGTATGTTTCCTGAGAAGTTCAAAGTGGGTTTAGATGGCAATACATTTCTTGCTTTAATATTCAGACTGGCTTCCTGTCCCCCATGCCCAACAGTCCCCTCACTGCTTGATTACTCCATATTCCACCCACTCCCAGGCTTGCTTAACCCTCTTTCTCACCAGGGCTAAAACCCACTCAGGTCTTTGTTGAGCATCCTAGGTGTTCCAAGCTGGTGTAAAAGAGTCAGATCCTGTTTCTCTTCTTGCCTCTGGATGTAATAACGCTTACCCTGGCTGTCAGCCCTCATCACCTTTCTTCATATGAAGGCATATGTACCTAGAGCTGTCATTCACCTCGTGTTGCTAAATGTGAGGGTTCCCTGGTCCTCCAGTTGGTTCTCATATAGAAGGCCTGTGGTGCACACTTCAAGACATGCTGTTCCAGATCCATACTCATCCTCACTTACCCCAATAGCTTTGTTCCATAGGGAAATGGATTTTGCCTTAATGTAAGGAAGATTTTTCCAGTAGTCCCTCCTGTCCAAAAGATTAGATAGAATGGCTTGCTTTGGGGAATGTGGGACTTCTTAGTGTTATACAGAGGCTCTGATCTGTATAGGCTACGTCCCGCCCTCCTTGCTCCCATCTCTGGCCTCTCTGTGTTCAGCTTCCTCCCAACAGTCCATCATATTGTTGCATAACTCTGGGTCTTCACCTACATTGTTTTCCCTCCCTGGAGGATGCTTTCCCTCTTTTGCCAACTCCACGTATCCTTCAAGTCCTACCTCACATCCTTCCCCTGGGGAGACTTTCTTGGCCACCACATGCTGTGGCATGTGCCCCTACTCCAGGCTCCCTCAATACCCTGTGACATCTCTGACTAAGCACCTGTCATACTGTGTGTTGTTTTCCTTTCTTGTTCTCCCAAAAGAACAAGAGGGCTTCCCTGGTGGCGCAGTGGTTGAGAGTCCGCCTGCCGATGCAGGGGACACGGGTTCGTGCCCTGGTCTGGGAAGATCCCACATGCTGCGGAGTGGCTAGGCCCGTGAGCCATGGCCACTGAGCCTGCATGTCCGGAGCCTGTGCAGGAACGTTTGCTAGGCACTCAGTGAATGTATGTTGAATGACTAATTGAGTAAATGAAATGGGTGGTTAGAATCAATAATTTTTAAAGTTTCATTGGTTTTACAGTTCTGAACCCGTGCAAAGTAATGCACTAAGCCTATGACTTTTTTGCTTCTTCTTACTTTGTCCTCCATGATACATATTCTGGTTTCTGAGTAAATTCAAGGCGGGACATGGTAATGAAAATGCTAATTAGTCATGAGTATAAAAATGTAATATTTTTCCAATATACAGAGAAAATATAAATCAAGTTAATATCTACCTAATGGAAATATTACCTAATATTCACCTAATGAAATAATAGTCATACTCTGATCTGACATGTTTGAAAAATATTTTCCAAATATTTATTGAGCATTTACTATGGGATTAAACATTATTTCAAGGTGCTGGCTCTGCAGCAGGGAACAAATGCTTACATTGAAAATGTATGATCAACTTTTATTATTTTGTTAAACATCCAGCAAGCACACTTGTTTACAACATACCAGATACTGGAGGTACACAGATGAAAACACATTTCATACCCTTGAAATGTTCAAAGTCTGACAGGGACACACATACAAAAACGGAAGAGTTCAAAAAAATGAGGGACGCAAAGGTGAGGCAGTGAAGCTTGAAGAGGGTAGATTAAAGGAGGTGGCACTGAGTTGAGAAGGAAGGAAGATAGCCCAGCAAAGAGGGAGGGGAAAAGTCATGATCAAAAGTTGGAATCGGAAAAGAGCATGGTGTGTGCCAGTAGCTTATTTACAACTCCCTGCACCTCTACAGAGGGGGATTGTCTCAAACTCCTTTACTGCAGTGGTTCTCAGCTAGGGGAAATTTCAATTCCTGGGGAACATTTGACAATGTCTGAAAACATTTTTTGGTTATCCCAACGGGGAAGGTGCTACTGGCGTCTAGTGGGTAGAGGCCAGGGATGCTGCTAAACATTCCGCAACGCATAGTACAGCCCCCCGCAGCAAAGAACAAAGAAATGTCAACACTTGCTGAGGTTGAAAAACCTTATTTGACTGACAACAGACACAAAGATTAGTAAACTGAGTCACAGTGGTTTCCATAAGAACATTTTGAACAAAATATAGCCACTAAAGGCAGATGCCTTTTTAATGGGTGCTAAGGTGGGATGACGGTGGAAAGTGGGACAGTAAGAAGCTTGGGAAATCCAGTTATTTTAAATTAGGGGAATTCTTTTATTACTTTTTAGGCACTTGAAGGAGTGTACTGTGTCACGGTTAAAAAAGCAGGCTCTGGAATCATTCAGCCTGGGTCTGATCTCTGATTCTCTTAATCGATTTATTATACAGATCTAGTTGCTTAATTTCTCCAGGTCTCATTTTCCTCATCTGTGATATGAAGATTGTAATATTATCTGCTTCGTAGGGTTTTGAGGATACGACCAGTTAGTGTATACAAAGTACTTAATGCACTGCTTTCTATATGCTAATTTCTTGCTGAAAATCACGAGGAGGATAATAATATCAGCAACATTCACTGTGTTTCATATTAACACAAAAGTGTTCTATCTGTAGAAATTTCTTTCATCCATAAAACAGGTAAGGGAATTACTATTATTGTTCCCATTTTTCAGATAAGAAAACTAAGACAAATGAGGTTGATTTCACGAGTTTACAGAGTTAGCAAGAGGCAAAGTTAAGTTTCAGATCCCTGGAGTATGGCTTCAGAGCCCATGCTTTTAAGGCTTTGCTGCCTATCTAGTATATTATTAATATGTTTTAGTCATCATTAGTATTATTTTATTAGGCTGCTTTGCAGGTTGGTTTGAAAATCTTTACTTGTATAAAAAGTTTTATATATTTCCAATAGTCTTTCCATGTTTATCAACAAGGATCTGGAAAGTAGGAGTACCTTTAAAAACACCTATATATAATTTATGTTGAAAGAATATTTTCAAATTTATTTGAAAATGTATTATGTGGTTTTCCTAGATCCACCTAGAGTTCTTTCAAAAAACCTATTTGGAACTTCAGAAATGTGATTTAAAAAAAAATTTAGGCTGCCTAATTTTTAAGTGGAGTAACGTGTCCTTAGCTGTTTTTAGGTAATAGAATTATGAATATATTCCTTTTATTGAAATGTTTTATTGGAATAAAAGACAGGTTTGTTCATTAATTCATTCAGCACTTATCGAGCACCTACTCCATGCCCCAGATAAGCAGTGCATGTTTAGCCAAGAAAGCATAAAGTGCTAGTGCAATGGGGTCAGTTCAGTGGTAGATGTCTTCACAAAGAGCAGAAAGCAGGGTGTCCAAGCTGGAAAAGACTTTCTAGAAGAGATGACCTCCAAAGGGAGACGAGGAAAATATAAGCATTTACCTTAAATATACTCTGAGTTCATCCCAGTCTATTCCACTCCTTCTAGACCTTCATTTGCCAAGCAGTTCTCCTTGGCAAGTTTTCTTCTTTTCCTGAAAAAATTGTATGCCATTGTGGTCATTAGTGAACATCAAGGTGGTAGAACAATCATATTTAAGTTCACACTGGGGAGAGGTAGGAAATAAAGATGGTAGGTACATACACATAGGCAATAAAGTTTATTTTGCATAATGGGTATGTTATGAAAAGTGACATAAAATTAAATTTGTATCAGTTGAACATTTAAATGCACAGGAAAGGTTAACATCTAGTAACTATACCATGTGCAGTGAATTTCTATGTACCCTGGAGCAAGTAATGAGAAATACAGACTTGATTCCTACTTTCTAAGGGTTTAAATACGGAAGCAGAAATAGGATATACACTTATAAAACATTTACATAATAATTCCAGATGGTTTACACTCTTTCCCTAGCAGGTAGTACAGTGCCTGGCATGTGGTAAGTTCTCAAACACTGTTGAATGAATATATGGGTGAGTGTTACAGGCTGCAAATGCCCAAAGGATTCAAGCAATGACAGGTCATTTTAGGCTGGAGCGCTGAAGGAAGGTCTTAAACTGGATCTTGAGAAGGACTTGAGTCTGAATAGGTGAAGGATGGACTTAAAGATGAACTTGGTGTATTCATGGAATAATCAACAGACAGCTTAGGTAGCGCTATAAACTAGAGTAAGATAAAACCAGTAAGTTTGGATAGGATCAGATTGTCAGTAAACTCTTCTGTTAGATGTGCGTTTAAGTGAAGGGACTGTGTCTGTTTCATATTCCTTGCACAGGGTCTGGCACATAAGATGGGCTCAATAAGTATTTGTGGACTGCTTGACCGACCGACAGACAGACATACAGACAGACCGGCTGGTTGACTGACTCGTGGAAAACTTCAAAAGCTAACTTCCAGAACTTTTTCATCGGGCAGTGACAAAATTGGTGTTGTAGGGAAATTCAGCTGTAATTGGAGTATAGAATGTCAGGTGTAATGGAGGAGGGTCAAATACAATTAGGATGCTCTTGCAGATGATCTCTCAGATGAGGCTGGGAGAGAAATGGGCAAGTGGGCCTGGCTGGGAATGGAAAGAAAGGACGCTTTGAAGAGTTGTTGTGAAGACGGCAGAGCTGAGAGCTAGGTCTCCCTTCTTTGACTCTGTCTGAGGTCGGGTTCCCTAGACCCAGAGCCTGAGATGGTGATTTTTGTGCAAGGGCCTTAGGGAACACTGTCAGGTGAAACCTGTGAAGGAGTGAGGGAGGCAGCACAGGGCAGAGGCAGAAGCTTGGCCAAGCCCTGTATTCAGCTGAAGTCTAGCCCCAGTCTGGAGTGGGAAACACACTGCTGAGCTGCCCCTCCCTGAGGCAAGGGGACTAGCTGTTGTGTCCCCCCAGTCATTGGCTGTGGACTGTCCCCCTGAGTAGGAAGGAAGAGCTCATCACCTCACAGGCATTTCCTGGCTAGGTGGCTGGTTCCTTTCAGCCGACGGGCAGGTCCCTGAAGAAGGGTCAGCTGTGAGGCGTTAATGGCCTGGAGTCACAGCAGCTGGAGTTTGGGCACACTAGCCTGGTGAAAAGAATCCAGGGGACACCACCAGTGTTCCCTACACTCCGTTACAGTCTGATCTTCATAAGGTGCTCTGCTGAGAGCCTTCCAATGGCTTCCCATCACATCCAAAATAAACCCCCAACCCCTCATCCTGGCCTACACAATCTGGCCCCTTTCTACCTTTTGGCTTTATCCATACATATTCTCTCCCTGTCCAAACTTACTTTATTTTTCTTTCTCAAACCCGCCAAGCTCATTCTCACCTCGGAGACTCAGTGCTTGCTTTTCTCTCTGCCTGGAATGCTCCTTCCCTCAGGTTTTCATCACTAACTTCTCATCATTCAGGCCTCTCGGCTCAGATGTTCCCTCTTCAGAGAGGCCTTCCACTGTTTGTCTCTCCCCAAGAGGCTGTGATCTGTACAAGCTATTCTGTCCTATTCACAGCTGTCACCCTGGTGCCTTGAGGAGTGGACACCCAATAAATATCATTGAATGAATAAGCAATTGGTTGCAGAGAAATGAATAGGAGACAAGTGTTCAAAATCTGCCCGAGACAGTGGAAAACCTTGAAAAAAGTGGAACCATTGACAGAAATAAGAAGTGTGAAGGGTGCATCAAGTTGTGCAAAATAATGTGAAATTTTGTTTCAGACGTATTGAACCTGAAAACATGGCAGAAAATGTATGATGGAGACAGAAGAGTGTAGTGGTGTTTTTTTTTTTTTTTGAGTGTAGTGATTTGGAGCACAGTTTCTAGAACTGACTTCATATACCCGCGCAATCACCTACAAGCTATGAGATCTTGTGCAAGTTATTTAACTTCTCTGTGCCTCAATTTTCTCACCTGTAAATGAGGATAATGGCATTATAATGGTATTATAGTCCTCTCATAGAGTTGTTGAGAGGACTAAATGAGTTAAAACCTGTAAATCATATAAAACAGTGTCTGGCTAATAGCATGATTTTTAGTGGAATTTCAGGAATTCTGCATATAGAAGAGATAGTCAAAGCCAGGGCTGGGACTAGGGAGAGACTAGTGCAGCACCCACAGGACAAGATTTAAGGAGGCACTCACTTTGAGGGTTGTGCACTTGCCCCACCCCGAGCATGCTTCCTTAAATTTTGCATTCTTGGCCCTTCACTCACCTCAACCTAATTCTGGCCTGGTCAGAAAAATCAAACGGAAAAACGTTTTATTGGTAAGATTTTCTAAATCTGGGTACCTGTCACACCTTCTCCCTCTGGTCTTGGTGGGAGTGGTTTTTTTGCTGTTGCTAATCTCTGGGTTGTGTCACTGTCCTTTTGTTGCTTCTGGGTCTTTTCCATTACTTACATAACCAATTCCCTGCAGTCAGTCCCTCTGCTCAAATACTCTGAATGGATTCTGTTTTTCTGGTTGGACTCTGATGTAACAGTTAATATACTCTAGAGCTCCATAAGCATGGGACTTCAGGGATGTGGGGAAAGAAGCCAACATTTATGGAGTGACCTCAATGTGTTAGGTACTTTTACATGTAAGATATTTAATCTTCATCAGCTGGTGGAGTGGTACCCACTACATACTTTGTAGATGAGAAATCAAAGATGCAGGGAGGTATGACTCATCTAGGGCCACTAAGTTACAGAGCTGAGATTCAAACCTAGTTTAAAGGATTATACCCTTTCCACAATGCAAAGCTTCTGGGGGGGGCCGTGTCCAGATTGTGGGTACACTCCTATCAAGATACAAGAATTTACTTTTTCCCAGTGAGAGATGTTTTTTTATTTTCAGAGATACTGGCCATTAGTAGTCTCCTTCCTCCCCCTTCTCCTCTTCTTCCTCCTTCTTTATTTATTTATTTTGGTGAAATTCACATAACATAAAATTAATCATTTAAAGTGAACAATCAGTGGCATTTAGTACATTTGCAGTGTTATGCAACCACCATTCCTATATAGTTCCAAAACATTTCCATCATTCCAAAATAAAACCCCTTATCTGTTTATTTCTCCCCATTCCCCACCCTCCCAGCCCCTGGCAACCATCAATTTGCATTCTGTTTATATGGATTTACCTATTCTGGGTAGTTCATATAAATGGAATTTTATAGTATATCTCCTTTTATGTCTGGCTTCTTTGACTTAGCATAATGTTTTGAGGATCATCCACATTGTAGTATGTATCAGTACTTCGTTCCTTTTATTGCTGAATAATATTCTATCATATGTTTATGCCACACTTTATGTTTCCATTTACCCATTGGTAGAGATTGAATTTCCATCTTTGGCTATTGTGAATAGTGCTGCTATGAACATACATGTACAAGTATTTATTTGACCACTGTTCTCAGTTCTTTCAGGCATATACGATCTCATTAACTTCTAGCTTATTTTTCTAATTCTAATTCCTATCAATTTAAGATTACAAAGTGACAAAGTATGTAACTAATTTCTGTAAAAAATTTTTCTCTTCTTGAAGGCTTAATCATATTTATAATCTTCTAGTTTTAATTTATTCTCCAAGTTTTGCTCATATTCCTGCCCACTGTGTATGTGTGTGTACGTGTATGTGAGTGTGTATGTGTGTGTATGTGTGTGTGGGGGAGAGAGAGAGAGAGAGAGGGAGAGAAAGCGTTTTTGTTTTTTTGAACATGTAACGTAGCCATTCTGGGACTTGAAGTTTGTATACAACCACTGGTTCATGTTTCATATCAATACTAGCAGATTTATATAAAGTACCATTTCTAGGTTAAAGAGGCCATGCTTCTTTCAAGGTAAATACTAATAGTGAAGGGTTGTTTGGAAATTTGGGCAAACAAATAAATGCAGCCATTTTAAGTTCTCTGCAAATAAAATTTTATTTCTCTTATTAGGACAAATAAAGAGCAGATGACGGAGGAATCATTGTATTTTTGTAATTTATGTGAAAAGAAAATGTAATCTAAAATAAATTGAATGCACAAATAAAGTGAATAACCAAGGTGCAAATTATTTATTTATGAAATGAAACCTCTTGAAAAGGGAGAAATGGTGACAGCAACTTAGTATGTAATATACTACACTTCTGTTCTTACCCTTACATTTTCAAACTCATACATAGTAATTTATTTGCACTCCCATTAATATTAGTGGGAGTTTTGAAACTTATATTCAGGCACGCATCTTTGAAAATGTATGGGTCAAAGAAAATTGTTAATGAAAAGCTGGTTTTCATTTTTAGTGAAATAGTTTCAACCTGTTACCAAAGATATCCTAGAAGCCACCTTCATTCTAGTGACAGGAGAAGAATTATGTATAAGGTTACTATTTGGAGGTCATCACCTTTAAAGCAACTTGGATAATAATCATATTAAAGATTAAAAAAAGTGTTTTCCAAACACCAAAGAACACAAAAGTTCAGGCCCCATGTTGTTTTGTACTAAGCAAAGGACCTTGGACCCTTTCAGTGGACCCTTTCAGCCCAGTGCACCTGATCAGTGATAGAGGCATGCTAAGGTGAATTTTAATTAGGACTAAATTGTGGTATTACTCTTTCATACCCTGAACATCTGTTCCCTTCAGAAATGATGATTTATGCAGGCTATCAGAGCAGACAGCTTGCTACAGCTTATGTCACGGTTAGTGGGAAGCTGGTGGTAGCATTTCAGGAAACCAGCATCTAAATGGAGACTGGCCAGTGTATATGATATAGGTAATAAGGGGAGGGGAAGCATGATGTGTCCATTTTTAATTTTGAAGCCAAATATTGACCTGACTTAAAAAAAAAATTCTCTTCTAGACCATCTGTTGTTAATGAAGAAAGTAACTTGGACAATGAATGGGCTGATGCTTCCTACTGATGTCAAAATATGGAAAACCAAGCCTGTTCTTTCTATTAGAATGAAGAAACTTACTGAGAAGACCTCAGTCCGAATTCTTTTCTTTAAGAATGGCACGGGGCAGGATGGGCATGAGATTACAGTGGGAAAGGAAACAATGAAAAAGGTAATTTTGTATTAAATATTGAAGTATAAATTAAATTTCAAAGTTTTTGTGACTCTTGAAATGTGTTTTTTCCTTTTATATATCGTGTCAACTAATAAACTGAAATATTAAGAAGGCATTATATAGAATGTAAAAATTCAGCTGTTTAGGTATATGCTTATTGCACTAACAACATAACTTACTTTAATAAAGGAACAGTATTTCAGGAAATAATTTGGCTAACATAGTTGGCCATTTCCCTAGTTAAAAGTTATGTTTACACTTGAGGAAACATTCTAGTTGGTTATAATATTTTACAAGATATTTAGATTGAAGCCAATTTAACTATCTTCAAATCTCAAAACGGCTCCTTTTCATTTACAATACTAGTAGTAAAACCTAGAAGCACCCTTGTTTTTTGAAAAAATAAATTAAGTCTGAAATAACTAGAATTCAGTTTAAAAATATCCATATGCATTTTAAAAAGTAAATCTGGATGGGCCTAAGAAAATCATGTAACAATCCAGCAAACTTGAAAAAAAAATTTTTTAAATATTACTTGTCATATAAATGCGTGTTTTTTAGAAGGTGCTTGTACTTCCCAGATCTTTGATATTTAAAAATATAGAGGAACTAATGGAATTTGGGGGGGAGGGAAAACCTTTTATTTCAGATAAAGATTTTTCACTGCATCTTAAAGTAGCTTGTTAATAATAATAAAAGCAACTAAAAATTATTAAATATGTATTAGAGAGACAGTGAAACATAACCAAACTCTCTAGGTTTTAATCCTAGCTTTGTCATTCACTAGCTGTAAGACCTTGGATAACTTACATTGTCTGAGTCTCAATTTCTTTATCTGAAAACTGGTGATAATAATATGCCTACCTGATAGAACTGATGTAAGTATTCAATGTGATATTACATGTGGAATGCAATGCCTGGCACCCAGAAAGTTCCCATTACATTCTTATCTTGGTTTTCTTATCTTTAGGATTCATAAATATACATCTAATAGTTAGAAATTATTTTTCTTATTAATGGGAAACACTTATTATGAAATGAAGATAGGTATAAATTATTTTGTTATACCAGACTATTTTCAAAATGAATATTGTTTGAAACAGATGAATAGTTGACTAGATATTGGAAATTGTTATTTTCGAAATATCTATTTCTTCATCTACTGATTTTTGTAGTTGTTTTATAACTACATCTGGGTAAGAGCATTTACTGAGGAGCTAGGAAACTGGGTTTTATTTCCTTCTTATCTGCAGATTTGAATTATGAGTAAAACAAGGGATATTACACACCAGAGCAAATTGCTAAGGCAAGTTGTAACATCTTCCCTGGGGATTTTGAAAAATAGAGAAGGTGGGCATAGCGCTTGGATTGTTAAAATGCAGTCATTCTTGGAGATGGAAGCTAGATTAGATAACCTCTTGAGTTCACTTCAGTTCAATCTCTGTAATTCTATGCCTCAGTGATAAAATTGGGGTAATAGTCACTCTTACAGATTACATGCTCTTAGAAGAAAGGTTGAGTGTAAATAAAAATGTCACTGCTATTCTGCTTTTTGACGCGAAAGAGCAATTCATTTAAAACTGGATGATCAAGGAATTCTTTCGCTTATTTTTTCTCCTTATAATTTGTAGAATTTAAAGAACTTTCACAATTTTTATGAAACTCCGGACAAGATTCAGTAATAAATGTATTTGTAAATATTTGTCTCAATAGTGCTTTTAAGAATGAGCTAAAGGAGAGGAGGCAATGGAATACTGGTCTTGGATGTCGATAGAACTTTTTGGAGGGAATAAAAATAAGGCTAGCTAATTATTTTGTAAATAAAATTTAAATTTTGAAAGCTTTGTTGATAATCACAGGATAATGCCCTATTTATTGATTAAACACCAAATCAGTAGTAGGACTAAAAAGGTGGCATAGTCATTGGAAAAACACGTTATTTTCTCTTTTATGATAGATTATTAGGACTGCTGGGGACTCATAGCTATTTTTAGATTATTGCTAAGTAATATAAAACTGAAGTGCAAAGTAAAGGACTCTAATATTGTGACGGTTATTGCAGTGAAATAAGAAGGGAATTATAGAAGAGAGCTGATAAAATAAGGTAGTTGAAGCGTAAAAGTGCTCTCTGAGCTCAGAATGGAGCCACGGGGAAATAACTGTATTTCAATAATAGGTACAAAATCAAAGGCATATCAGTTTATTTATTTTAGGAGGTTAAGTTATTAAGAAGTTTGAAATGAGCGTCAAAGTGATATAATTCTTCTCTAAACTCTAGAGTACCAAAACTATGGCCCATCCCTTTGAAACTGGAATCAGATGGTTTTAGAATTACTTGTTATGGTTTTAGTAACAGCAGTAACACAGCACCTGCTACTATGGGGTATAGGCTAAACATTATCCATGTGTTGAAAAAGATATTAGGAAAAATTTGTGGGCACAAGGTGCAAAGTAAATGGAAGACGGAAACTTCTCCAGATACATAACTTTTTAAGGTTGGTGTTAGTGGTAGATAAGTTTCTTTTCCCTCAGTTATCTCTTAGAATCATTGTCAGAGAAGTGCTATTAAGCTGTGTGGATTACTGTATTATCCAGGACAACATCTCCTTTATGAGACATCTTTATTTTTTTCTCAGCAGTTAATAATTGTATCTTATTTATTTGCTTTTTGCTTGGTTTTCTGTGTACTATTACTAATGGCATGAGATTACAATGGTGAAGAAAACAATGAAAGAGATATTGAAATAAATGAAAGAGTGGAAAAAACTCTCACTCCGGTTTGAACTGATTGTTCCCTGTGACTATCCTGGTATATCCCTTCACCACCAACTTTAAGGTTATCTTTCCCTATCTGCTCTCTTGGATGCCTTTCTCCTTGTGTTCCCCTATCTTCATTTACTCTATTGTGCACACACACTAGTGACTTTCTGAGAAAACCTGCATCTGAATCATCTGGGCTATGTGTTAAAAATTCAGACTTCTAGGCCCTACTCCAAGCCTACTGAATTAAGAATCTCTTGAGCATGGGGCCTGAGAATATGATTTTCAGAAAATGTCTCCAGATGTTTCCTAATCCCACTAAAGTTTGAGAACTCTTGTTCTGGTGTTCTAAAATCTCAAACTTACTAATTAATGGAAATTTTCATAGACTCCTTGTTTGTTCTATACTTCTCATGTAGTGTAAGAGAAAGATAATAAGTTGTGTGACAGAGAAAACAGTTTATGGGAAATTATAACACTGGTTGCTAGATGAGAACTAGTGCAAGGAGTTCAGAAATCAGGAAGAGGAATATGTCTACAGGTTAGCAAGATGGGAGTAGTGTATGTGTAGTAAGTCTGACTTAGAAAAAAATAAATATTCTCTTAATGTTTGTATGTGAACGTATTTCACTGCAATGACTTTTCCCTGTTATTACTGAAAAACCACAAAAAATGTATTGAGTTACTCACATATGACTGTCAAGATATAAATAAATAATAGGCTTTATCAGATGCCTTTAAACCAGAGGAAGATTTAGACATTTATGATATTCACCATTTGTTAATTTGAGAAACAGCTCAATAAGCCTAAACAGTAACAGCAAAAAACTTTAAGAAAATATTCAAGTTTAAGAAAGGCCCAACTCAAATGTAAATTGGTACAACCACTATGGAAAACAGTATGGAGGTTCCTTTAAAAACTAAAAATAGAGCTACTGTATGATCCAGCAATCCCACTCCTGGGCATATATCCAGAAAAGACGAAAACTCTTAATTTGAAAAAATACATGCACCCTAGTGTTCATATCAACACTATTTACAATAGCCAAGACATGGAAACAACACAAGTGCCCATCAACAGACGACTGGTTTAAGAAGACGTGGTATATTTATACAATGGAATAGTACTCAGCCATAAAAAGAATGAAATATTGCCATTTGCAACAGCATGGATGGACCTTGAGAATATTATACTAAGTGAAGTAAGTCAGACAGAGAAAGACAAATGTTGTATGATATCACTTATATGTGGGATCTAAAAAATAATACAAATGAATCTGTATACAAAACAGAAACAGATTCACAGACATAGAAAACAAACTCTGGTTACTAAAGTGGAAAGGGAGGTTGGGAGGGATAAATTAGGAGTAGGGGATTAACAGATACAAATTACTATACATAAAATAGATAGGCAACAAGGATTTACTGTATAGCACAGGGAACTATATTTAATATCTTGTAATGACCTATAATGGAAAATAATACGAAAAAATATGTATAACTGAATCATTTTGCTATATGTTGCTATGTGTGTTGTGAAACTAACACATTATTGTAAATCAGCTATACTTCAATTAAAAGAAAAAAAAAAAGAAAGGCCCAATTCAGATGAAAAAAAAAAATGCAGCATGAATAGCATGACTGTGGAATGTTCACACACAAATCAGTAACTATAACACCAGAGGTTTTCCCAGTAGTGTGAGTGAAAATTTAGAGAACATTTAAAGAGATTCAAAAGGTAGCACCTGGAGTAACAAAATTTGATTAAGGATGCTCAACATGGATTCTGACAGGGGAGGTCATGCATAATTATTTATGTTGGAAGTTCTTTAAAGAGCTTTTTATGATATATGAGCAAAAGCCTATTGATACTATTATTGTTTTAAAAATTAGTCTAATGTTCATACCAGGGTTTAATATCAGATAAAAAAATATGAAAGCAGATTTTTAAAAAATATAAAACTTGATAATGTAGTTTATTTTCAAGAGGCTATGGATAGCCAATTGTCTTCTATTTATTTAGGGTTATAAAGTTGGATTATTTCAGAATATTATAAGTAACTACTTGGTGGTCAGAAATTTTTTTTGAACAAAATCATAAGAGGAAAAGGATGCAGATTTCCTTGGCTGAAATAAAAACAAGTGAGAATATTCAGTCTAAAGATTTATTTACTTTACAGATGGTAGTTAAGAACAGTTCTTAACATTATGCTTTAACTCCCCTAATCAGTTAAGACATAAGCACGATATTAAATCCGAAAAGGTAAAATTTATTTTTGTTCATTTATTAAAACTGCCTTATGGTTTTTTATCTTTACATTTTACATTTTAATACATTTTAATTACTAAGAACATATAACAATAATGGTTAAACTGAAAGGTTTATTAAATTAGTTTTCATACATACCATTAAAGTATCTTTATTGAACATTAATTTCTGGACATTATAGTCACAGAATTTTATGAAGTAGTCTAATCAAGCAACTCAGAACACTGTAACTTAGAGAAGTTAACTGCCATATCCAAAATGGAGCAACTGGAATAGCTAGGACTAGAACCCATTTTCTGACTTGAAGAATAATATATTTTTATATGTGAAACTGCCACAAATATACTTTTTCTCACATTTTAATTCCTATGTGTCCTCACCTAAAAAGGAATTAACATGACCATTAAAAAAAATATGAGGATTCTGTTTACGGTTATAATAGAAAAGCTAGTGTCATACTAGCTATCCCATTTTAAACAACTGAAAACTGCACAAAATATATGAGACAGCTATTTTTAAACCTTAGGCAATGGGAAGCACCAGACTGTCATGCCTGAGAGAAGAGGAAATGTTGAAGTGAGTCTTAACCATTTACCTCATCTTTATACGTGGAGGCAATTTTTGGACTGTGGTGCAGGGAGAGAGAATCCAAGAAAAGCACAGTGATCTCCACAAGCTGAAGAGGAAGACATCAAAGTTTTGGGAGGCTGAAATGGCTGGAATTTATCATGAAATGCCATAAATGAGGGAGATATTTACAGAATAATTCCCAAATTTTGCCTAGGGCTCCCCCTGTACCTTTGGCTAAATACTAAGTCGCTGATGCACACGGTGAACTCCACACGGCCTGGAACAGACAAGTACCAGAGAAAGAGCAACTGATGGAGATGTAAAAAGGAAACAACTATGGGAGAATGCACAGGCCAGGGAGACATTTCTGTTTTGACCAGTTGGAGGGGAGGAATTTTATTGAACATGTAGGGGATTCGTGAAGAGACCAGAAAAGGTAATCATGGATCCAAGAAGCTCAATGAAAGCTCAGGAAATGCAAAAGAATTAGAATGCCAAATTTGGAAGTCTTGCACTATCTGATTTCAACATTTATTATAAAGCTAAAATAATCAAGGCAGAATGGTATTGCCATAAGGATACATATAAAGTGGAATGAAAGCAAGTAGAAAGTTCAGAAATAGACTCACACCTATACTGACACATTAATCTTGAAAATTCAATGAGGAAAAAACAGTCTTTTTTGATAAGTATTTTTGAAATTAGGTATCTGCATGATAAGAAATTACCCCAGTACCTACCTCATCACAAAACTTAATTTAAAATTAACCATTGATCTATTCATTAGAAAAATAAAACTGTAATAATTCTCAGAGGAGACATTGTTTACAACCTGAGGTAGGCAAAGATTTCTTAGATAGGGCTAAAAAGTATGAACTAGAATGAAAGAAAACAAAAAATATTAAATCCACTTTATCCAAAATTTTAAATCTTCTGCCCTTTAAAAGACAGCATTAATAAAATGAAAAATCTGGCCACAGAACTGGGAGAAAATGTTCAGAAAACACACATCTGACAAACAATTTGCATTCAGAACATATAAAGATCTCTGACAACTCAATAGTGTGAGAACAAACAGCTCAATAAAAAGGTCAAAAGATTTGAACACTACTAATAAAGACCAAGAAATAAACCACAGTGCACAAAAAGATGCTCACATTACATATCATCAGAGAAATGCAAATTAAATCCATGAGTTACCACTACACGCATATTAGAAAGGCTAAGATTAAAAAGACTGACAATACTAAGAGTTGACGAAAATCTGGAGTAACTGGAAATCTCACAGTTGGCTGATGAGAATTCAGCCACTTTAAGCTACTTAATAAGTACAAAAAGTAAGTAATAGGCAAATTTAACCCAATCTCCTGGCATCTTCAGATTAAAATAATGGTCATGATCTTTATTATAAGTCATTATGAAATGTTAATCTTAACAGATAGTCATACCAAGTATATTTTATGTCTTAATTCGTTGAAAATTTGTAATGTATTTGACAGACTTTCAATTAGCAAAGAAAAAGTATAAAACAGATTCCCTTTCTCAAAATATTTATGATAAATTGTAGTTCTCTTCTACTGAACAAGTACAATTAATTTCCAAAAGAAAAATATTTTTAGTAATCCAGTGAATTACTTTCATAATTATCCATTCATTTTCACAGTATTTGGTATGCTAAATTTCTTTTAAAATTCTTCTTTGGGTTCTTATTTAAATAGTTTGCTTCTAGATGGCAGACAGCAGAAGCGAGAGGAACTACAATCCTGCAGCCTGTGGAACAAAAACCACATTCACAGAAACATAGACAAGATAAAAAGGCAGAGGGCTATGTACCAGATGATGGAACAACATAAAACCCCAGAAAAACAACTAAATGAAGTGGAGATAGGCAACCTTCCAGAAAAAGAATCCAGAATAATAATAGTGAAGATGATCCAGGACGTCAGAAAAAGAATGGATGCAAAGATTGAGAAGATGCAGGAAATGTTTAACAAAGGCCTAGAAGAATTAAAGAACAAACAAACAGAGATGAACAATACAGTAACTGAAACGAACACTACACTAGAAGGAATCAGTAGCAGAATAACTGAGGCAGGAGAACGGATAAGTGACCTGGAAGACAGAATGGTGGAATTCACGGCTGCAGAACAGAATAAAGAAAAAAGAATGAAAAGAAATGAAGACAGCCTAAGAGACCTCTGGGACAACATTAAATGCAACAACATTCACATTATAGGCATCCCAGAAGGAGAAGAGAAAGAGAAAGGACCAGAGAAAATATTTGAAGAGATTAAAGTTGAAAACTTCCCTAACATGGGAAAGGAAATAGCCACCATAGTCCAGGAAGCACAGAGAGTCCCATACAGGATAAACCCAAAGAGAACCACACCGAGACACATAGTAATCAAATTGGCAAAAGTTAAAGACAAAGAAAAATTATTGAAAGCATCAAGGGAAAAATGACAAATAATATACAAGGGAACTCCCATAAGGTTAACAGCTGATTTCTCAGCAGAAACTCTACAAGCCAGAAGGGAGTGGCATGATATACTTAAAGTGATGAAAGGGAAGAACCTACAACCAAGATTACTCTACCCCACAAGGATCTCATTCAGATTCGATGGAGAAATCAAAAGCTTTACAGACAAGCAAAAGCTAAGAGAATTCAGCACCACCAAACCAGCTCTACAACAAATGCTAAAGGAACTTCTCTAAGTGGGACACACAAGAGAATAAAAGGACATACAAAAACAAACCCAAAACAATTAAGAAAATGGTCATGGGAACATACATTTTGATAATTAGCTTAAACATGAATAGATTAAATGCTCCAACCAAAAGACAAAGGCTTGTTGAATGGATACAAAAACAAGACCCATCTATATGCTGTCTACAAGAGACCCACTTCAGAACTAGGGACACACACAGACTGAAAAGATATTCCATGCAAATGGAAATCAAAAGAAAGTTGGAGTAGCAATACTCATATCAGATAAAATAGACTTTAAAATAAAGAATGTTACAAGAGACAAGGAAGGACACTACATAATGATCAAGGGATCAATCCAAGAAGAAGATATAACAATTATAAATATATATGCACCCAACATAGGAGCACCTCAATACATAAGACAACTGCTGACAGCTATAAAAGAGGAAATCGACAGTAACACAATAATAGTGGGGAATTTTAACACCTCACTTACACCAATGGACAGATCATCCAAAATGAAAACTAATAAGGAAAGAGAAGCTTTAAGTGACACAATAGACCAGATAGATTTAATTGATATTTATAGGACATTCCATCCAAAAACAGCAGATAACACTTTCTTCTCAAGTGCACATGGAACATTCTCCAGGATAGATCACATCTTGGGTCACAAATCAAGCCTCAGTAAATTTAAGAAAATTGATATCATATCAAGCATCTTTTCTGACCACAACGCTATGAGATTAGAAATGAATTACACGGAAAAAAACTTAAAAAGCACAAACACATGGAGGCTAAACCGTACGTTACTAAATAACCAAGAGATCACTGAAGAAATCAAAGAGGAAATCAAAAAATACCTAGACACAAATGACAATGAAAACACGATGATCCAAAACCTATGGGATCCAGCAAAAGCAGTTCTAAGAGGGAAGTTTATAGCTACACTAGCTTACCTCAAGAAACAAGAAAAATCTCAAATAAACAATCTAACCTTACACCTAAAGGAACTAGAGAAAGAAGAACAAACAAAACCCAAAGTTAGCAGAAGGAAAGAAATCATAAAGATCAGAGCAGAAATAAATGAAATAGAAACAAAACAATAACAAAGATCAATAAAACTAAAATCTGGTTCTTTGAGAAGATAAACAAAACTGATAAACTTTTAGCCAGACTCATCAAGAAAAAGAGGGAGAGGACTCAAATCAATAAAATTAGAAATGAAAAAGGAGAAGTTACAACAGACATCACAGAAATAGAAAGCATCCTAGGAGACTACTACAAGCAATGCTATGCCAATAAAATGGGCAACCTGGAAGAAATGGACAAATTCTTAGAAAGGTATACCCTTCCAAGACTGAAGCAGGAAGAAATAGAAAATATGAGCAGACCAATCACAAGTAATGAAATTGAAACGGTGATTAAAAATCTTCCAACAAACAAAAGTCCAGGACCACATGGCTTCACAGGTGAATTCTATAAAACATTTACAGAAGAGCTAACACTCATCCTTCTCAAACTCTTCCAAAAAATTGCAGAGGAAGGAAACTCCCAGTCATTCTACGAGGCCACCATCACCCTGATACCTAAACCAGACAAAGATACTGCAAAAAAAGAAAATTACAGACCAATATCACTGATGAATATAGATGCAAAAATCCTCAACAGAATACTAGCAAACAGAATCCAACAACACATTAAAAGGATCATACACCATGATCAAGTGGGATTTATCCCAGGGATGCAAGGTTCCTTCAATATACACAAATCAAACAATGTGATACACCATACTAACAAATTGAAGAATAAAAACCATATGATCATCTCAATAGATGCAGAAAAAGCTTTTGACAAAATTCAACACCCATTGATAAAAACTCTCCAGAAAGTGGGCATAGAGGGAACCTACCTCAAAATAATAAAGGCCATATATGACAAACCCACAGCAAACATCATTCTCGATGGTGAAAAACTGAAAGCATTTCCTCTAAGATCAGGAGCAAGACAAGGATGTCCACTCTCGCCACTATTATTCAACATAGTTTTGGAAGTTCTAGCCATGGCAATCAGAGAAGAAAAAGAAATAAAAGGAATACAAAGTGGAAAAGAAGAAGTAAAACTGTCACTGTTTGCAGATGATATGATACTATACATAGAGAATCCTAAAGATGCCAGCAGGAAACTACTAGAGCTAATCAATGAATTTTGTAAAGTTGCAGGATACAAAATTAATGCACAGAAATCTCTTGCATTCCTATATACTAATGATGAAAAATCTGAAAGTGAAATTAAGGAAACACTCCCATTTAACATTGCAACAAAAAGAATAAATTACCTAGGAATAAACCTACCTAGGGAGAGAAAAGACCTGTATGCAGGAAACTGTAAGATACTAATGAAAGAAATTAAAGATGATACCAACAGATGGAGAGATATACCGTATTCTTGGATTGGAAGAATCAATATTGTGAAAATGACTATACTACCCAAAGCAATCTACAGATTCAATGCAATCCCTGTCAAATTACCAATGGCATTTTTTACGGAACTAGAACAAATCATCTTAAAATTTGTATAGAGACACAAAAGACCCCGAGTAGCCAAAGCATTCTTTGGCTAAAACATAGGAAGAACATTCTTTGAGAGAAATCACAGCAAGATCTATTTTGATCCACCTCCTAGAGTAATGGAAATAAAAATAAACAAATGGACCTAATAAAACTTAAAAGCTTTTGCACAGCAAAGGAAACCATAAACAGGACGAAAGACAACCCTCAGATTGGTAGAAAATATTTGCAAGTGAATCAACGGACAAAGGATTAATCTCCCAAATATATAAACAGCTCATGCAGCTCAATATTAAAAAAACAAACAACCCAATCCAAAAATGGGCAAGAGACCTACATAGACATTTCTCCAAAGAAGACATACAGATGGCCTAGAAGCACATGAAAAGCTGCTCAACATCACTAATTATTAGAGAAATGCAAATCAAAACTACAATGAGGTATCACCTCAAACCAGTTAGAATGGGCATCATCAGAAAATCTACAAACAACAAATGCTGGAGAGGGTGTGGAGAAAAGGGAACCCTCTTGCACTGTTGGTGGGAATGTAAATTGATACATCCACTATGGAGAACAGTATGGAGGTTCCTTAAAAAACTAAAAAGAGAATTACCATATGACACAGCAATCCCACTACTGGGCATATACCCAGAGAAAACCATAATTCAAAAAGACACATGCACCCCGATGTTCATTGCAGCACTGTTTACAATAGCCAGGCCATGGAAGCAACCTAAATGCCCATCGACAGACGAATGGATAAAGAAGATGTGGTACATATATACAATGGAATATTACTCAGCCATAAAAAGGAAGGAAATTGGTTCATTTGTTGAGACATGGATGGATCTAGAGACTGTCATACAGAGTGAAGTAAGGCAGAAAGAGAAAAGCAAGTATCGTATATTAACGCATGTATGTGGAACCTAGGAAAATGGTACAGATGAACCGGTTTGCAGGGCAGAAGCTGAGACATAGATGTAGAGAACAATCATATGGACACCAATGGGGGAAAGTCGTGGGGGGTGGGGATGGTGGTGTGATGAATTGGGAGATTGGGATTGACATGTATACACTGATGTGTATAAAATTGATGACTAATAAGAACCTGCTGTATAAAAAAATAAATCAAATTAAATTAAAAGAAATTTTTTAAAAATAAATAGTTTGCTTCTTAGGTTTATATAGTGAATACTCTTGTAATCTACTTGCCATACTAATAATACTGAGTGAGCTGAAACAATGTTTCTCATTGGTTTGGATGACTTTAGCTGCAAATAATAGAGAATACTGTTTCAAACAGATTTAAGCAGAAAAGAAGCAGGAAATCCAGAGGTAGGGCAGCTTCAAGCATCGTAGGACAGGAGTCCGGTTATGTTCTCTGTAATTTTCTGGATTTTGTGCTGTTTCATATGTTGGTAACAGGATGGCTGCTGCAGTCTGGTACAAATTTGTCTAGAGGTAGAAAAGGACCATCTCTTCCCTATGACTGAAGAAGCCTTTCCTAGAATTCCCTTCTAGTATTACATTGGCCAAAACTAGATTATGTCCATCCCCAAATCATTCACTGACAAGGGGCGTGGGATCACCATAATTGAGTTACACCAATCAAGATAAGTGTAGTCTTCCTTGAGCCAAAAGGAGAAAGCGTAAACCCTTAATTAAAATCAGGACAGCAAGGATGAGGAAGAGAGTGAATATTGGGTAGGCAACTGAGAGTATTGCTTCCAATGTGAAGAGGTTTTCTTAATTTATTTCCTAAGCAGAGTAGAGGTGTAACCGAAAGTTGCGCCTGGCTGCTTGCCGCTCAAAAGCCAATAAAGACGCAAGGTTGGTGGAAAGGAAAGTTTGCTTTATTTTGGATGCTGGCAAGCGAGGGTGGGGGGAGGGTGGACTACTGTCCAAAGGCTGACTCCCCACCCCCGCCCCTCCACTGACAACCAGTAGCCAAGAAATTTTATAGAAGGAGGGAGGGGGCTACATGCAGAAACAGCACAGTCAGCTCTGACAGTCATCTTGAAATTGGTCATGTGGCGGTCTAACCAGTGTCATCTTAATTGTTTTAAGTACAGTCTTCAGTTCCAGGGTCAGTTTGTTCCCACTTCCTTGAGGCTTATTCCCGGAATTGTGGCAGCTTATGTCATGGCTACAGTCTGGTCATCATGTAGCTAACTCCTTCCACCTGATGGGGGGTTTCAATATCTACAAGATAGCTCACAGAGTATGGCTCAGATTATTATCTGGAGCCCTTGAGAAGGAACTAAAGGTTCTTGGCTCTGTTTAATGACTAAACTATTATTATTTAGTCCTGTTGGACTGTTTTCTTTTGTTTCTGCATTTTCTCACTTTTCTGATTAAACTTATTTTTTGGCTAAAGTTTTTTTCACAGGCAAAAGGCAGGTAAAAGCCATGGTTGAATGGGGGTGGCAGGGAAGGACCATAGGGTCCTGCTCCATTTCACAGGGTCAGTGCTCTAGTACTAAAAAGAATTAGTTTTATTTGAAATATTTTTTCTGGAATTACACACACTTTAGTTATAGCATACTTTTATAACATCTGTCAGAAATTTTATTTGCTACTTATATCAAACTCTTAACAATATAAAATTTATGATGAAATGAATTTAAATTAGACATATATTAACTTTCACTCATTCATTAATTCGTGGTATTTTTATGACTATTAACTTCTGCCAAGCACCTGGATATAAGGATGTGAAAAATGAGCCATGGTCCTGTTCTCAAGGAGCTTTAAGTCTAGTGGTGGGAAAGGGCTTTTATAAAATGGTCAAATTATTGAATATGGAGTAGGTGACATAAAGAGGTCTTCTGAGAAGAGATAAACAGGATTTATTTGGGTACACAAGGAGGATACTGAAGATGGTAACCTTTTTAAGCAGAGAGCACAGCATATGAAATGATTCCATGGCAGAGTGAACAGGATGAATCCCATGAATTGATTGGTCAGTATATGAGGGAGAGAGTAGCCTCGTAGGAAAGGTTACAGATTTTTGCCTTTTTTCCTCCAAAGAGCAGTGAGAAGTCATATAGGGGCTTTTAGTTAGGAGTGGAATAGTGTTTTTGAATAGTTTACTTTGGCTCTCAGTGGAAAACAGATTGGGTGGGCCAGGTAGATGCAGGGAGACTATTAGCTAAGTATTGCCAGAGTCCTAGTGACAGATGATAATAGCCTGGACCTAGGGAGTGGAAATGGATAAAGTGGGTGGACTTCTAAGATTTTTAGAAGATAAAACCGACAGGCCCTGATAATAGCTTGGATATATAGGGTAAGGGGCAGTGAGATGTTAAGGGTATCAGGGATGATTTTGCAGTTTCTGGTTTGCATATCTAGATAAAGGAGGTATCTTTTCCTAAGGCAAAGAATGCTGGAAGAAGACGAGGCTTGAAGGGGAAGAGCTGGGATCCAGTCTCGGATATGTTGATTTTGAGGGATCTTAGATCTGTTTAAGTGGAGAAACTGAATAGGTATTATTCGGTCTGAGGCTCAGAGGATTCCAGGGATACACATACCAGTTTGGCAGTTGTCAGTGTGTAGATGAAAAATGAGACATTGGGGCATTGATTAGAATGCCTTAAGAGAGAATTTAGAGTGAGGCAGGAAGAGGGCTAGGACCATCTTCAAGAACTCTAGTGAATAAATAGAGGAGGATGAGCCTATGAAGACAAAAAAAAAAAAAAAAGAGAGAAAAATTAGTGGAGTATCATATTTCAGAATTCAGGAATAAAAGAGGTTTAAAGAAAGAGGAAGTGCGCAAACGCTATTCAAAGATCAAAATTAAAGAGCATTAAGATAATGTCCTTTGGATTTGTCAATGTGGTAGTCATTGGTAATCATTTTTTTTTTATATCTTTATTGGAGTATAATTGCTTTACAATGGTCTGTTAGTTTCTGCTTTATAACAAAGTGAATCTGTTATATATATACATATGTTCCCATATCTCTTCCCTCTTGCATCTCCCTCCCTCCCACCCTCCCTATCCCACCCCTCTAGGTGGTCACAAAGCACCGAGCTGATCTCCCTGTGCTATGCGGCTGCTTCCCACTAACTATCTATTTTACGTTTGGTAGTGTACATATGTCCATGCCTCTCTCTCACTTTGTCCCAGCTTACACTTCCCCCTCCCCATATCCTCAAGTCCGTTCTCTAGTAGGTCTGTGTCTTTATTCCTGTCTTACCCGTAGGTTCTTCTTGACACTTTTTTTCTTAAATTTCATATATGTGTGTTAGCATACGGTATTTGTCTTTCTCTTTCTGACTTACTTCATTCTGTATGACAGACTCTAGGTCCATCCACCTCATTACAAATAGCTCAATTTCGTTTCTTTTTATGGCTGAGTAATATTCCATTGTATATATGTGCCACATCTTCTTTATCCATTCATCCGATGATGGACACTTAGGCTGTTGCCATCTCCTGGCTATTGTAAATAGAGCTGCAATGAACATTTTGGTACATGACTATTTTTGAATTATGGTTTTCTCAGGGTATATGCCCAGTAGTGGGATTGCTGGGTCACATGGTAGTTCTATTTGTAGTTTTTTAAGGAACCGCCATCCTGTTCTCCATAGTGGCTGTACCAATTCACATTCCCACCAGCAGTGCAAAAGTGTTCCCTTTTCTCCACACTCTCTCCAGCATTTATTGTTTCTAGATTTTTTGATGATGGCCATTCTGACTGGTGTGAGATGATACCTCATTGTAGTTTTGATTTGCATTTCTCTAATGATTAATGATGTTGAGCATTCTTTCATGTGTTTGTTGGCAGTCTGTATATCTCCTTTGGAGAAATGTCTATTTAGGTCTTCTGCCCACTTTTGGATTTGGTTGTTTGTTTTTTTGTTATTGAGCTGCATGAGCTGCTTGTAAATTTTGGAGATGAATCCTTTGTCAGTTGCTTCATTTGCAAATATTTTCTCCCATTCTGAGGCTTGTCTTCTGGTCTTGTTTATGGTTTCCTTTGCTGTGCAAAAGCTTTGCAGTTTCATTAGGTCCCATTTGTTTATTTTTGTTTTTATTTCCATTTCTCTAGGAGGTGGGTCAAAAAGGATCTTGCTGTGATTTATGTCATGGAGTGTTCTGCCTATGTTTTCCTCTAAGAGTTTGATGGTGTCTGGCCTTACATTTAGGTCTTTAATCCATTTTGAGCTTATTTTTGTGTATGGTGTTAGGGAGTGATCTAATCTCATACTTTTACATGTAACTGTCCAGTTTTCCCAGCACCACTTATTGAAGAGGCTGTCCTTTCTCCACTGGACATTCCTGCCTCCTTTATCAAAGATAAAGTGACCATATGCACGTGGGTTTATCTCTGGGCTTTCTATCCTGTTCCATTGATCTATATTTCTGTTTCTGTGACAGTACCATACTGTCTTGATTACTGGAGCTTTGTAGTATAGTCTGAAGTCAGGGAGCCTGATTCCTCCAGCTCTGTTTTTCGTTCTCAAGATTGCTTTGGCTATTCGGGGTCTTTTGTGTTTCCATACAAATTGTGAAATTTTTTGTTCTAGTTCTGTGAAAAATGCCAGTGATAGTTTGATAAGGATTGCATTGAATCTGTAGGTTGCTTTGGGTAGTAGAGTCATTTTCACAATGTTAATTCTTCCAATCCAAGAACATGGTATATCTCTCCATCTATTTGTATCATCTTTAATTTCTTTCATCAGTGTCTTATAATTTTCTGCATACAGGTCTTTTGTCTCCTTAGGTAGGTTTATTCCTAGATATTTTATTCTTTTTGTTGCAGTGATAAATGGGAGTGTTTTCTTGATTTCATTTTCAGATTTTTCATCATTAGTGTATAGGAATGCCAGAGATTTCTGTGCATTAATTTTGTATCCTGCTACTTTACCAAATTCATTGATTAGCTCTAGTAGTTTTCTGATAGCATCTTTAGGATACTCTATGTATAGTATCATGTCATCTGCAAACAGTGACAGATTTACTTCTTCTTTTCTGATTTGGATTCCTTTTATTTCCTATTCTTCTCAGATTGCTGTGGCTAAAACTTCCAAAACAATGTTGAATAACAGTGGTGAGAGTGGGCAGCCTTGTTTTGTTCCTGATCTTAGTGAAAATGCTTTCAGTTTTTCACTATTGAGGACAATGTTGGCTGTGGGCTTGTCATACATGGCCTTTATTGTCTTGGCGAAAGTTCCCTCTATGCCCACTTTCTGGAGGCTTTTTATCATTAATGGGTGTTGAATTTTGTCAAAAGCTTTCTCTGCATCTATTGAGATGACCATATGGTTTTTCTCCTTCAATTTGTTAATATGGTGTATCACATTGTTTGATATTTGTATATTGAAGAATCCTTGCATTCCTGGAATAAACCCCACTTGATCATGTTGTATGATCCTTTTAATGTGCTGTTGGATTCTGTTTGCTAGTATTTTGTTGAGGATTTTTGCATCTGTGTTCATCAGTGATATTGGCCTGTAGTTTTCTTTCTTTGTGACCTCCTTGTCTGGTTTTGGTATCAGGGTGATGGTGGCCTCGTAGAATGAGTTTGGGAGTGTTCCTCCCTCTGCTGTATTTTGGAAGAGTTTGAGAAGGATAGGTGTTAGCTCTTCTCTAAATGTTTGATTGAATTCGCCTGTGAAGCCGTTTGGTCCTGGGCTTTTGTTTGTTGGAAGATTTATAATCACAGTTTCAATTTCAGTGCTTGTGATTGGTCTGTTCATATTTTCTATTTCTTCCTGATTCAGTCTTGGCAGGTTGTGCATTTCTAAGAATTTGTCCATTTCTTCCAGGTTGTCCATTTTATTGGCATATAGTTGCTTGTAGTAATTTCTCATGATCTTTTGTATTTCTGCCGTGTCAGTTGTTACTTCTCCTTTTTCATTTCTAATTCTATTCATTTGAGTCTTCTCCCGTTTTTTCTTGATGAGTCTGGCTAATGGTTTATCAATTTTGCTTATCTTCTCAAAGAGCCAGCTTTTAGTTTTATTGATCTTTGCTATCGTTTCCTTCCTTTCTTTTTCATTTATTTCTGATCTGATCTTTATGATTTCTCTCCTTCTGGTAACTTTGGGTTTTTTTTGTTCTTCTTTCTCTAATTGCTTTAGGTGCAAGGTTAGGTTGTTTATTCGAGATGTTTCCTGTTTCTTGAGGTAGGATTGTATTGCTATAAACTTCCCTCTTAGAACTGCTTTTGCTGCATCCCATAGATTTTGGGTCGTCGTGTCTCCATTGTCATTTGTTTCTAGGTATTTTTTGATTTCCTCTTTGATTTCTTCAGTGATCACTTCGTTATTAAGTAGTGTATTGTCTAGCCTCCATGTGTTTGTATTTTTTACAGATCTTTTCCTGTAATTGGTATCTAGTCTCATAGCGTTGTGGTCGGAAAGGTACTTGATACAATTTCAATTTTCTTAAATTTACCAAGGCTTGATTTGTGACCCAAGATATGATCTATCCTGGAGAATGTTCCATGAGCACTTGAGAAGAATGTGTATTCTGTTGTTTTTGGATGGAGTGTCCTATAAATATCAATTAAGTCCATCTTGTTAAGTGTATCATTTAAAGCTTGTGTTTCCTTATTTATTTTCATTTTGTATGATCTGTCCATTGGTGAAAGTGGGGTGTTAAAGTCCCCTACTATGAATGTGTTAGTGTTGATTTCCCCTTTTATGGCTGTTAGCATATGCCTTATGTATTGAGGTGCTCTTATGTTAGGTGCATAAATATTTACAATTGTTATATCTTCTTCTTGGATCTATCTCTTGATCATTATGTAGTGTCCTTCTTTGTCTCTTCTAATAGTCTTTATTTTAAAGTCATTTTGCCTGATATGAGAATTGCTACTCCAGCTTTCTTTTGATTTCCATTTGCATGGAATATCTTTTTCCATCCCTTCACTTTCAGTCTGTGTGTGTCCCTAGTTGTGAAGTGGGTCTCTTGTAGACGGCATATATATGGGTCTTGTTTTTTTATCCATTCAGCCAGTCTGTGTCTTTTGGTGGGAGCAATTAGTCCATTTACATTTAAGGTAATTATTGATATGTATCTTCCTATTCCCATTTTAATTGTTTTGGGTTTGTTATTATAGGTCTTTTCCTTCTCTTGTGTTTCTTGCCTAGAGAAGATCCTTTAGCATTTGTTGTAAAGCTGGTTTGGTGGTGCTGAACTCGCTCAGCTTTTTCTTGTCTGTAAAGTTTTTAATTTCTCCATCAAGTCTGAATGAGATCCTTGCTGGGTAGAGTAATCTTGGTGGTAGGTTTTTCTCCTTCATCACTTTAAATATGTCCTGCCACTCCCTTCTGGCTTGCAGAGTTTCTGCTGAAAGATCAGCTGTTAACCTTATGGGGATTCCCTTGTGTGTTATTTGTTGTTTTTCCCTTGCTGCTTTTAATATGTTTTCTTTGTATTTAATTTTTGACAGTTTAATTACTATGTGTCTTGGCATGTTCCTCCTTGGATTTATCCTGTATGGGACTCTCTGTGCTTCCTGGACTTGATTAACTATTTCCTTTCCCATATTAGTGAAGTTTTCAACTATAATCTCTTCAAATATTTTCTCAGTCCCTTTCTTTTTCTCTTCTTCTTCTGGAACCCCTATAATTCGAATGTTGGTGCGTTTAATGTTGTCCCAGAGGTCTCTGAGATTATCCTCAGTTCTTTTCATTCTTTTTTCCTTATTCTGCTCTGCAGTAGTTATTTCCACTATTTTATCTTCCAGGTTACTTATCCATTCTTCTGCCTCAGGTATTCTGCTATTGATCCCTTCTAGAGTATTTTTAATTTCATTTATTGTGTTGTTCATCGTTGCTTGTTTCATCTTTAGTTCTTCTAGGTCCTTGTTAAATGTTTCTTGCATTTTCTCTATTCTATTTCCAAGATTTTGGATCATCTTTACTTTCATTATTCTGAATTCTTTTTCAGGTAGACTGCCTATTTCCTCTTCATTTGTTAGGTCTGGTAGGTTTTTATTTTGCTCCTTCATCTGCTGTGTGTTTTTCTGTCTTCTCATTTTGCTTATCTTACTGTGTTTGGGGTCTCCTTTTTGCAGGCCGCAGGTTCGTAGTTCCCGTTGTTTTTGTTGTCTGTCCCCAGTGGCTGAAGTTGGTTCAGTGGGTTGTGTAAGCTTCCTGGTGGAGGGGACTAGTGCCTGTGTTCTGGTGGTTGAGGCTGGATCTTATCTTGTCTTTCTGGTGGGCAGGTCCACGTCTGGTGGTGTGTTTTGGGGTATCTGTGGACTTATGATTTTAGGCAGCCTCTCTGCTAATGGGTGGGGTTGTGTTCCTGTCTTGCTCTTTGTTTGGCATAGGGTGTCCAGCACTGTAGCTTGCTGGTCGTTGAGTTAAGCTGGTGTTGGTGTTGCGATGGAGATCTCTGGGAGATTTTTGCCGTTTGATATTACGTGGAGCTGGGAGGTCTCTTGTGGACCATTGTCCTGAAGTTGGCTCTCCCACCTCAGAGGCACAGCAGTGACTCCTGGCTGCAGCACCAAGAGCCTTTCATCCACACGGCTCAGAATAAAAGGGAGAAAAAGTAGGAAGAAAGAAAGAGGATAAAAGAAAATAAAATAAAGTAAGGTAAAATAAAATAAATCTATTACAATAAAATAATTATTAAGAAAAAAATGTTTTTAAAAAGTAAAAAAACCCCAAAAATCAAAAAAAAAACGGATGGATAGAACCCTAGGACAAATGGTGAAAGCAAAGCTATACAGACAAAATCTCACACAGAAGCATACACATACACACTCACAAAAAGAGGAAAAGGGGAAAAAATAATAAATCTTGCTCTCAAAGTTCACCTCCTCAATTTGGGATGAGTCTTTGTCTATTCAGGTATTCCACAGATGCAGGGTACATCAAGTTGATTGTGGAGATTTAATCCGCTGCTCCTGAGGCTGCTGGGAGAGATTTCCCTTTTCTTTGTTCGCACAGCTCCCGGGGTTCAGCTTTGGATTTGGCCCCGCCTCTGCGTGTAGGTCGTGGGCTCTGGCTCACTCAGGCCGGCGGGAGGGAGGGGCATGGAGCGCGCGGGCTGTTCCTGGATCCCGGGACCCTGGCAGTGGCGGGCTGCACAGGCTCCCCGGAAGGGAGGTGTGGAGAGTGACCTGTGCTCGCACACAGGCTTCTTGGCGGCGGCAGCAGCAGCCTTAGCGTCTCATGCCCGTCTCTGGGGTCCGCGCTTTTAGCCGCGGCTCGCGCCCGTCTCTGGGGCTCCTTAAAGCAGCCCTCTTAATCCCCTTTCCTCGCGCACCAGGAAACAAAGAGGGAGGAAAAAGTCTCTTGGCTCTTCGGCAGTTCCAGACTTTTCCCCGGACTCCCTCCCGGCTAGCCGTGGCGCACTAGCCCCTTCAGGCTGTATTCATGCCGCCTGTCCTCTCCCTGCGCTGAGACCGAAGCCCGACCCTCAGCTCCCAGCCCCGCCCGCCCCGGCGGGTGAGCAGACAAGACTCTCGGACTGGTGAGTGCTGGTCAGCACTGATCCTCTGTACGGGAATCTCTCTGCTTTGCCCTCTGCACCCCTGTGGCTGTGCTCTCCTGCGGCTCCGAAGCTTTCCGCCTCCGCCACCCGCAGTCTCCGCCCGGGAAGGGGCTTCTAGTGTGTGGAAACGTTTCGTCCTTCACGGCTCCCTCCCACTGGTGCAGGTCCCGTCCCTATTCTTTTGTCTCTGTTTATTCTTTTTTCTTTTGCCCTACGCAGGTACGTGAAGAGTTTCTTGCGTTTTGGGAGGTCTGAGTTCTTCCACCAGCATTCAGTAGGTGTTCTGTAGGAGCTGTTCCACGTGTAGATGTATTTCTGATGTGTCTGTGGGGAGGAAGGTGGTCTCCGCGTCTTACTCTTCCGCCATCTTCCCCCTCTCCTCCAGTCTTTTTTGTTGTTGTTGGATTCATTTTTTCCATTGGTAATCTTTGTGAGAATTATTTCAGCCAAATGATACCGAAAGCCAGACTGGAGTGGCCTGAGAATGAGTGGGAAGAAGGGAAATGGAAATAGAGAAATGATAAAGATATTTAGCTGTGCATCAGAATAGTTAGAGGGAGTTGTGAGTATGGGAGGATTTAATTTTTAAGATAGGAAAGACTTGATCATGTGTGTCAGTGGGAAAAATCTAGTTGGGAAGGAGTAGTTAAATATACAAGAAATGATGGGTAAATATCATGGCTTAAAACCTGACAGCAAACATAACTGAAAGCATAGGTGTAGTATTGGCCTTAGATAGGAGCAGGGACTCCTGTAATACAGCTAGAGGGTAAAGGAGAGGATGGGTGTAGAAGTAGGTAGGCTTGTAGCTTTGGTAGCAGGAAGATGAAGCTTCAGTTTTCTCTCTCATGTGGGAGGTCATTCCATCTGCTGACAACAAGAAGGGAAGTAGGGGGCTTCCCTGGTGGTGCAGTGGTTGAGAGTCCGCCTGCCAATGCAGGGGACATGGGTTCGTGCCCTGGTGCAGGAAGATCCCACATGCCGCGGAGCGGCTAGGCCCGTGAGCCATGGCCAATGAACCTGCGTGTCCAGAGCCTGTGCTCCGCAACGGGAGAGGCCACAACAGTGAGAGGCCCGCGTACCGTAAAAAAAAAAAAAGGGAAGTAGGGGAGGGGAGGCTGGGTGGAGAAAAACACAGCAGAGATAGTTTGAAATATTTATTGTGGCAAGGAAAGGAGAGATTTGACCAAAGATATGAAATAGAAGTGACTGGGCAGTATTGAGGGACCACGGAGTTTGGTGACTGTGAGTAATAGTGATAAGGATGTGTTCATTTATGTGACTTTCTCCAGGAGCACCAGGCTTCTTGGTGTGCACACAGAGAATAAACAGTAAGGGTCACCCAGGGTTAGGACTTGTGGCAAAGGTTATCCATGAATGAGGAAGAATGAGTAGACTGAGGAGAGATGGTGCACTTGAAGGTCAGGATGCTCAGGGGGCCAGGGCTTGTTAGTTTTGTTTGTTCGATAAGAGGGTTGGGGACAAATTATCTTGAACTAACATTGTAAGTAACACCACTTCCCAAATTTGAGATTGTGTGATATGAGAGACTAAATTCCCAGCGCTTGAGAGGGCTCTGAGCAAATGAGTGAACTCAGGGGAAAGCTCGTTTTCTTTTAGAAGAGGTTAAGGGTCTAGTCGATTTTGTTGATTGGTGTGTGTGTGTGGGGGGAGTGCACAATGCAAAGGTTTTAGAAATGGATGAAGAAGTTGAGGATAATATATAAAGAACAAGAAAATATAGAACCTAAGTGAATGATGATGCGGTAGACCGAGAGTAGGAATACTTTTTCTGTAAAGGGGCAGACAGTAAATATTCTTCATCTTACAGACCATAAAGTCTCTGTTGCAACCAGTCAACTCTTGCATAGCATAAAAGCAGCCATAGAAAATGTATAAATGAACAGTGTGACTGTTTTCCAAGAAAACTTTATTTATGGACATTGAAATATGAATTTCATATACTGTAAAAGTGTGACAAAATATTATTCTTCTTTTGATCATTTTTTAACAATTAAAAACATACAAACCATTCTTAGCCCACAAGCCATACAGAAACTGGCTGTGGCCAGAACTTGGCCCATGGTGTGTGTAGTTTGCTGACCCCTGCTTTAGAGGATCCTTTGAAGAGATTGTGTAGGGAGGTCTAAATCTGGGCTTACATTTCTGGGCTTGACTAATAAAAATATGTTAAAAGATATCAAGGTTCTCTGTGTTTGAGGAAGATGATGTTGTTTCATTTGGTGGCTTGTAGACTCAGCTCACTCGGCCTGGGGTTATGTTGCACTAAGCATGCTCTCTCACCTGGACGTTTGGGTAGTGCCAAACCAAACTCAGAGGCTGTAGACTGTGGAACCACGCCACCTCTATGGTGGCCATTCCGGAAGCTGCAAACTGCACCAGATGTGTGTGGGCGTGGAGGTGACTCCCAAAACTATAAACAAATGAACTCAGCTAAAAAGAGTTTGCGGAAAATCTCTTCCCAGGTGCTCGTCAAGAGGAGTCTGGTTGTATAGCATGATGGTTTTTAGATTTCAGTGTCAGAAGAGTTCTCTACAACCTAAGCTATAAGAAATTAACAAAAACAACAACAAAAGAAATATTTTAACAAGCTTAACGGGTACAGATTAGTGGAAATGGTATTTTAATTAACCTTAATATTATAGCAAGTTGGCACTGTTGAATATTTTTCAATTGTGAATTTTAAGAATGACCTTACAAGTAGAGGCTTCATTTCAGGGCTTTTGACAGAAATTTATATTGATACTAATTCATAGCACTGATAATTTACTGTGAGAAAACGATTACTGAAGGTTGGCATTGCTTAAACACTGCAAGGATCTTTCATCCTGAAAGGAGAGAATGACAGTGTTGTTGATGCATTATTAATTTCTAATACATCTGATTTTCTAATGCCAGTTTTTAAACTAATTTAACTCTTAAAACTTGGCTTGCACAAACATTTTTACTGATGTTTTAGCAATGAAAAGCAGAACATTTGAGTTGAAAAGCCGTGTGATTTTACTTGGCTAATTCTTTTAAGACTCAAAGGTGGCAATGTTTGAGATACTTTTAAAAATCATAGAAATTTTAGTTGAAGTAAACGGGACTATCTTTAAATAGCTCATATTTTATTTAGTTTAACTGGTAAATTACAACTTTGGAGGATGTTTAGGTATGTGAAGCTTCACTAGTAACTAGGGGATATAATTTGTACTAAAGGGATTCGTTGTGCTTTTAAATAATAGATTTGTAATCTTAAGAAACTGAGAGCTAAACGTACAAAATGGAAAGATGAAGAAAGTGGTGATCCTGAGGAGGGGGTTGCATCTCTTTAGGGTCTATGGGACCAACTGTAGATTCTTAGTAGTATTCAGAGGTGACTGGCTAAGGAAGAATGCATACTGAGTTAACTCCTTTGAGTGTTTTTGTCATTGGTGATGGTAAAAGATAATCTTTGGGCACAGAGTCACATGGAAGAAAGTGATGAATAGAAGAATTTTTCTAGTCAGAGACTGTATTAATTACTAAAAATGTGTAGGTCCCCTGCCAGTGTCAGTCTGTATGTTCCACTATCCTTTCTGTCTCAAGTAACAGACCAAACTGCAGTTTCTTCTCCTGATACGTCCTCTCTTATATTTCGAATATTGTTTTCTGAGCATCTTTAATAAAAGTTTGAGTCCATTAGATGGGAGACCTAGGTTAACTTGTGTGTAGTAGTCATTAAAGAAATTAACCCAAGAGGTTAGGAGGGAAGGCAGGAAGAATAAGGTTTAGAGAGTTGCCAGAGTTATTACCTTATTTGTTTGGGTAGCAAGGACCAGTCCCAGCCATGGGCAAGTTGGCTAGAGAGAGGTAGGAACAGTGATATCAGAGGGCCATTCTAAGTTAGGGAGCACTGTGTCTGACTTATGAGGACACGTGACATTGGTCCTCCTGTACTGACACACTTCAAGTAGGCAGATTGGAGGTCAGTGGATTTGCTCCACGACAGTGCTTACAGTCACTTATGAAGTACATTGCAAGTACCTTGTTTTTTAACTAGGTAAAGCTAGTTAAGGCTACTGTGAATATTTCCCTCCTAAATTAGACGGTTCAAGATTATTCCTATAACTTTGTCTTTTTTTTTTTTTTTTTTTTTTTTTTGGCAATACGCGGGCCTCTCGCTGTTGTGGCCTCTCCCGTTGTGGAGCACAGGCTCCGGACGCACAGGCTCAGTGGCCATGGCTCACGGGCCCAGCCGCTCCGCGGCATGTGGGATCTTCCGGGACCGGGGCACGAACCCGTGTCCCTTGCATCGGCAGGCGGACTCCCAACCACTGCACCAGCAGGGAAGCTCCTATAACTTTATCTTTAATCACGAATAGTCTTCTTGGTTTTGAGAAAAACAGCAGCAATACATACTTTCTGAAAATTGCCCAAAGCTCTGGATTGCAGCTAGAGTACAAGAAACACACACAATCCTGTAAATGCCCTTGGGAATATGTGGCATGTGGGAAAATTATTGGTCATGTTCAAGGGTGGAATAAAGGCTGAGAACCTCTGGTATAATCCAGTAAAGGTCAATTTGTCAGATTAAATTAATCAGTTAAATATTTGCCTTTTAAATGCAACACATCACTTGATATAGCAATTAGGATGATAAACCAACTGAGTCACAACGTTTGAAAGTTGTTCTCCAGACTGAAAGGAAAGTACAATTTTGCCTCTACATATACATGAAGCTGTTTAAATATGTCTGTTGTCACAAAGAAAATGGGTTGATTGGGCTAGAGCTAGGATTACAGGCTCCAGTTTTAAAATAGGGATAAAAGTGAGCAGAAATGGAGGCAGGGTGATATCAGTAATCAGAAAATTTTTTAAACTATATAATCATATAATGAACATTGTCCTTCAGCAGTTCTTGGTTATGTAAAAGCAATATATTACAGCTATGAACAGTAAGAATGGAAGACAAAGTACGTTCAGTTTGGATTTGGAATATATTATGGACTTTTAAATGAACGTGGCAAGTTTCATGTTTTGGGAGTCACTTCCAAAAGCCTGATAACAGCCTGCCCTCAGGTTCCTGATACTTCCCAACTCCCCTCTGTTACTTTAATTTTTCTCATCTTGTGAGTAGAACTTTCTTTCCAACTGATGCATGTTTAAGTCTTCCCTGATGTTAGAAAGATGACTGTTACACGTTCATAAGGGCTATATCAAGAACAGGTTGAGAATGAAATAGTGCCATTTGCAGAGATGGACCTAGAGACTGTCATACAGAATGAAGTCAGAGAAAAACAAATATATAGTATCTCTTATATGTGGAATCTAGAAAAATGGTAGAGATGAACTTATTTGCAAAGCAGAAATAGAGTCACAGATGTAGAGAACAAACTTATGGTTACCAAGCGGGGAAGGGAGGAGTGGGATGAATTGGGAGATTGGGACTGACAAATATATACTACTGTGTATAAAATAGGTAATTAATGAGAACCTACTGTATAGCACAGGGAACTCTGCTTAGTGCTCTGTGGTGACCTAAATGGGAAGAAAATCCAAAAAGGAGTGAATATGCATGTGTGTATGAATGATTCACTTTGCTGTATAGCAAGAAACCAATACAACATTGTAAAGCAACTATACTCCAATCAAATTAATTTAAAAAAAGAACAGGTTGAGAAATTAAAATATTAAGAGAAGGCCTTTAGCATATTAGAAACCATTAAAAGTGAAACTCTTCAAACTCAGGCTCATGCAAAACCTTGAAATGTGGTTTATTAATTCCATTTTTTAGCACCCAAAGAACATAAGTTATCAAGGTGAACTGTGATCAGACTGTGATATTTATAGTTTATTTTCAGATACTTGGAAAGACTTGAAAAGGTAAAGAAAGTACCTTAAAACCTAATCTAAAACATAATATCCTCCCCATTGTAAAATAAATGAAAAATATAGAAAATAGCAGGAATAATATAAAAATCTCCCAGAGTTGTACCATTTATTAAATAATGTATAACTACTTTTTAATATTCCTTATATCTCCTTTCTCTTTTTATGAATATTTTTGTGTGTGCTCGAAGTACAATTGCAATCTAACCATTTTAACTGCCTTTTTCCGTTTCATATATTAGAAACATTTGATAAATCATCAAATTTTATTTTATAATATAATTTTAAATACCCATATAGTAGAGAAAGGACTTTAAATGTGTATTCAATTTCATTAGAGCTAACTGTGATAAATTATTTATAAGGTATTTTTTTTTCTGTGTAGGTTTTAGATATTTGCACAATGAAAATGAACCTAAATTCACCAGCCAGATATCTTTATGATTTATATGGCAGGAAAATTAAAGATATTTCAAAAGGTAAGTGGCAAAGATTTTGTAAACTATGTGATACTATTTCAAAAGGCATTTACATAATTTTGTTTTTACTTTATACATTTAAAAGGAAAAGATATAAAAACCAGTTTAATTATAACATGTCATTCTTATATGAAGGGAAATCATGAAAGAGTATTAAGGTTTAGGGAATCTTTTATTTCATCATGTTTTAGTCCATTTGGGCTACTATAACAAAAATACCATAGATCAAGTGGCTTAAACATTAAGCATTTATTTCTCACAGTTATGGAGGCTGAAAAGTACAAGATCAAGGCACTGGTAGATTCTTTGTCTGTTGGGGGCCCTTTTCTGATTGATAGATGGCTGTCTTCTCACTGTGTCCTTAGATAGTGGAAGGAACAAGGGCACTCTCTGAGGTCTTTTATATAAGGACACTAATTCCATTCATGAGGGCTCCACCCTCTTGACCTAATCCCTTCCAAATACTATCCCTTTAGGGATTAGATTTCAACATATGAATTTTTGGGTGTCACAAACAGTCACCTAAGCACAGCACAAGCTTAGATTTTTAAAAAAATGATGGGTATTTTAACCTTAGCAAGCCATAACTTAATAAACAAAAGTAATTGATATATTTTCATATTTACAATTTCCATGGTATACAGCTTTCAAAAGAGAAAGACAAGAAATTGTGCTACTTTGTGCTCAGAGTTTTTTTAATGTTTTGGTTAACTTCTAGAGGTTTTTCAAAAGTCATGAAATGTGCTTTAAAACAATTTTATTGTATGTCTTTGTCAAAATAAGAGACCTCCCTCTATATTTCTAAAGGCACTGATTTGCCAGTCTTTGAAAGCAAAAATACATGATTTCACATCATTAAATTACTGTCAGTAGTAATTACTACTATTACTTTACTTTTTACTATTTAAAAATTTTACTTTTTATTTCTTTAGTAGTAATTAATATTACTTTAATAGTGCCACAATTAACACTATTAAATGTGCTACTGTATGGTCCTATCACTTCATTTAAACCTTAACTTCATATACCTGAAGAGGGCCAAAATCTTAAGTAGCATACTTAACTGCAAGGCTAGATACAGACAACTGTAAGTGATTTGGGGATATAGCTCTACTGGATACTCCCATTTGTTTCCAATATTCTTGCTTGTATTGTATAAAAGCAAACTTTCCTGGCTTTATCATCCTTAATTAATCCTATTGAGTGACCACTGATATTTTGATACTTACTGTTTATAACTCTTAAAATTTTTTTTACTAAGTATCATATATGTGTGTGCGTATTTAGGAGCCAAATCTATTTTTCTTTATTTTTAATGTTTGTATTAGATATGAGCATTATTTTTCATTTTATTAGGAGTTTTCATCTGAAGATTTTAAAGCACTTGTAGACACTTATGCATTATCTAGAAGCATTAGTTATTTACCTCTAAGACATAAGTAACAGAGAATCCTTCCTCATGGTCTTTTATGGGGGAGTGGGGAGAGTAACATTATTAAGTTGATTTCTTACTTCTTACATTTTTGTCCCCTCCCCCATCACATAGCCTTAAATTTTCTGTATGATAAACAATATTATATAATCGCTCTTAAACTTGCATTAATAAAATAAATAAATAATGCATTTTCTTAAGACCCTGTCTAGCTTTGAATGATTTCCATCTCACCTGGAATTAAAAAATTATATTTGACTAAATTGCTAGAGTTGAAACTCTAAGGAACCCTGGTTAAGATGAAAGATTAAATTTAGAAAGTTGATTTTTTTTTCCCTTCCCAAATGTGGTATAATAGAATTACTTATCAAAACAGAAAAGTTCTGACTCTGAGGTGTGAGACTTCATGGATGCCAGAGGCATTCAGATTCATGCCTCATGCTTCACGTTTCCCAGAAGTGTGCTATTATCACATTTTAATGCATGCTTTGCCCTGTGTTTTTGCATACTTATAGAAGCTTATGCCAGCTGAAATTAGCCTATGCAACTACTAACATGGGGAAGCATAACAAGCTCACTGGACTTAAAATACTTAAAGAAGCTAATCCTGTTGGAGGAACTTCCAGTGTGCAGCACCCTAGTCACTTAACATTAGGTTTCTGCATTTCTTTTTTCTTTGTTTGTTAGTATAGTTTTGTGCATCAAATGATTGAGATCCCTAAACTTTTATGTCCGATAGTCTTCTGAACTTTAACTTGGGAAAGGTCAAGTATTATATGAAAGTTATCTTTTACTTTAAATAAATGCTAACATTCTGATTTGATATATGACTTCTTTTTGATTCCTTGCTCTGTATCAGATCAGAAAAAGTCATTTAATAATGTTTAATATTAATATCACAGCAATTATCTATTATTTTTAAGCACAAATTAGAAGTGTAATTGTACCAAGAACTAAAAGTAACAGATGTACAAAATAGAAGATTTTCTCCTATCTGTTGCTTCTTTTTTGGGATTAGATATACTTTCAATTGTTCCTCCTGTGCTGTGAGAAATGAGTACATTTGACATGACATTAAACCACTTTTTTTAAACCTTTTAAAACACGTAGGATTTACAAATCACTCGTGTTTTTAAATTTCTAAACCATAGAAGATTTTAACAAAGAAATTTATATTGTTACATGTGGAAAAGTTCTTTAGTTGTGGCTCCTATGTTTGTCTATTCTTTTGAGAGTATAAGAGAACTACCCACTGTGTAAAGATGCCATATTCCTATATATGGTCAACATGCTGGTAGAGCATTTCTGCTAGAGCATAAAATAAGTGTGAAAAATGCATTCTGGAAAATTACACCCTCAAAAATAACAGTGCTGTGAGAAAAATGGGTTTGAGGAAGACCAAAGTCCATGCACTTTTAAAACGAGAATACTAACTAAAATAATAATTATTAACTTAGGAGATAATATAAACAGCCCAGGTAGGCATCTCAGAGTGCTGCTTCAGAAGATACTAAAGCTGCACTAAAACAATAGAATGTGAGGTAATGCAGACGAAAGTCAGCTAGAGGTTTGAGCCAGTGGGGCTTCTTTAAAGAAGGCACAGGAGGAAGCAAAACTCCCACAAAGAGTAATGCAAGGCATAGGGTGCACCTTTCCGGGGAGGGAGCCCCGGTGCAACAGCCAAGCTAACGTCTTTTATCTTCCCTGCTAAAGAATAGAATTCTACTCCTACTCTGTTGGCCTCATTTGCCTAGGAAAAAAACACACATTCACCAACCAAACTTCTATATCTTACTGACATCCTTCCCCTATTTACTAATCATATATGAGCTACCTGGTGTTACAGAAGCACATAGTAATGGCAGAACACATGTAGATAGTATCAGAGTTTGATGAAGTTGTTTAATAACACTCTTATTCCCCCAAACATTCCCCAACTTTTTGTTATCTTAACTTCTTTAGCTTAATTATTACATTATGGTGAACCAGGGGAGGCACTCTCCCTCTTGTGGAAAGAGATACTCAGTCTCTTAGGACCTTTATGATGCTGCTATTCCAATAACCAACCCCCGCTCCTTTGTGGAAACTTCTAGGTCATGGTGAGTAGTATGAAATTTACCCTAGAAGATTCTGAAATGAGTTAGAATAGTACCTTAATTAAATTGGATCCAAAGCCATGGAACACTAAACATTCATTTTCTATTACATTTTCTACCTCAAATTAGCTGTCTAAAATAGCTATATATTCTTTTTTTAAAATTAATTAATTTATTTATTTTTGGCTGCGTTGGGTCTTTGTTGCTGTACGCAGGCTTTCTCTAGTTGCGGCAAGCTGGGACTACTCTTCGTTGCGGTGCACGGGCTTCTCATTGCGGTGGCTTCTCTTGTTGCAGAGCACAGGCTCTAGACGTGTGGGCTTCAGTAGTTGTGGCTCATGGGCTCTAGAGTGCAGGCTCAGTAGTTGTGGCTCGTGGGCTCAGTAGTTGTGGCACACAGGCTTAGTTGCTCCGTGGCATGTGGGATCTTCCCAGACCAGGGCTCGAACCTGTGTCCCCTGCATTGGCAGGTGGATTCTTAACCACTACGCCACCAGGGAGGCCCCTAGCTATATATTCTTAAACAAGTTCTTCAGAGAGTCTACAATGAGATCAACTGACACGATTAACATATTTCAATCACAAAATTCTAATAACATACCCTGAATTTGCATGTTCTCTTGCCCATTATCAATTTTTTGTAAAGAATTCAAATTTGAAGAGTAAAATTTCAAAGAAGTTAAAGTCCAAAAGTTTTAAGTCCGCAAAGTGAATTTCATAATCAAATAATCTTACCTTTGTGAGTTAAAACCCAATAAAATTTCAAACTTCTCAAATTAAAACTCAAAGAAATTGAAGTCCTTCCTATTTTATTCTTTCCAGTATCAGCCAGATGGCTTCTGGATGCCTGGTCTGAGCTGGAATTCCTATAACAGCTACTGTCTGGGCTCCTGCAGTGGGTGTCATCCTTCAGGGCTCAGAAGTTGAATTGGGTCTACACCAACTTTCTCATGTTTCCTACTTCCGACTGAACCAAAAGATGATCACATCAGCCCACACCCAGCACATTCAGAATAGAATCCAATCCCCAGTTTCTCATGTGGCCATTCCAAGCAAAATGATGTTTCCTGTTTGGCATGATCCAGACCCATGTGCTTGTTGCCAGAGACCATAGCAGAGACTAAGTGAAGGAAGGCAAAGAAGAGAAAGCATTCTTCATGTCAGACTTTCCAAGATGCCAGACAGTTTATACTGTTGAGCAGAGTCTATGACCTGTGACATAACTCAGTGGGAAGCAATCTCCCATCAAGGCATTAATTATAGCATCATGTATTTATAATATCTTACAAGAAAAATTGACCAATATACACTGTCTCCTCTCTCAAAGAGGCTTCATAAAGTGTTGATTAAGTGCTTTGATTTTGGAGCCAGAGCTCAAATTCCAGTTATGCCACTTATTGTATGACCTTGGACAGGTTATTCGTTTCTCTGAGAGTGAGTTTCCTAATCTGTAAAATAGGAATTATAATACTTACATTAATAGACTGTTGTAAAGATTAAGTGAAGTCTGTGTAAAGTCCTTAGAACAAGTGCCGGACATTTGGTAAGTGTTATATAACATTATCATCATTATTGCTTTTATTATTATTCTCAGAGGGTACTGAGAGTGTTGCACTCTTGCAATATTTAGAAATTTGCATTGGTGGTAGCCCCAGTCATAAAGACTTGTTTGACTTATGAAAATAACTCTACCGTTATTTGCCTTTGTAAAGTATTCCAAACATCTTAATGTTTCTTTCCCTCTGAGTCCTGTGTTTCCGGACCCCATGCTGAACCAAGCACTGGCCCTATCTAGTGGCATAGTGTCCACCTTGCCTTGGGAGCATTAATTTCAATCCTGGGTCCCCGTGGCTGCTATAGTGACCTCTGGCCTCAGAAACCTGCTTGATGGGCACAGCTTCCCCCTCATCTCCACATCAGTTCCAACTAGAGAATAACTTTCAGTGGATCTCTGAATTGAAGGAGCTGTTTATGTTTCTGAGGCTCATGTTCTTAGGCGCCCAGTGACGGCCAACACTACTGCCATTTCCTCTTGAAGACGTGGTCTTTCCTCAGTTTTTGAATGCTTCTGGTCTTGAGTTAACGTTTCTGTCATCTTTTTCTTCAGTATTTAGGAGTTGCCTCCAGGGTTTGCCTCTACTGAACTCCTGTTCCTTTCAGAGAAATTCCGTCCTGTAACAGACTTGGGGCTGCATAGTTTGCAGCAGTTGAGGTTCTTCTTTTCTTTTACCTTCCCTTTGCTTTCTGGTCCATACTTGTGTTTTTCTACCATATTTCTCTAGCTATTTTTTTCCTTGCAGGGTCTCTCATAGTGAGAGATATGAAGTCAATAAGTTCCAAGTTTGTCAATAGCATCCTTTGTTCAAACCAGTCATATCCACTTTCACCTCCCTGAGTTAAATAATCCTACTCAGAATGTATTTTCCCACAGTCCAACATCTAATTTAGATCTGGACTCCTTGATTTATTCTTGCTCTGCCTGGATCTAGTGTAATGTAATTCATCTTGCCTTTACCTTTTCTTAATCTTTTTTTTTTTTTGCGGTACGCAGGCCTCTCACCGTTGTGGCCTCGCCCGTTGCGGAGCACAGGCTCCGGACGCGCAGGCTCAGCGGCCATGGCTCACGGGCCCAGCCGCTCCGCGGCATGTGGGATCTTCCCGGATCGGGGCACGAACCCGCATCCCCTGCATCGGCAGGCGGACTCTCAACCACTGCGCCACCAGGGAAGCCCACCTTTTCTTAATCTTAATCTTAGGCCCATAAATTTTTGGAGTTCACCAAATACTTTTTTTTTGGAGTACTTTATATTAATCTTCTTAGTATTCCCCTCTCCAGTTTGTTCAGATTTTATGTGCACTCTTTGTATAACTGTTCCATCCTCATAAGAGATTCTCCAATTTCTCTTGCTATTAATTTATCTGTAACCTAAATGACACCTCTTCACAATATTCAAGATTCTGCCTTCTCTGGGGAATTGCTCTCCAGAGAAGATTTGCTCTCTGAGATCTTACCTATGAGATTTCTCTGTTAGGTTTCACTGGGGCCCCATTTCTTATTTCTGATTTTGCAACAATTAAAATATACCCCCCTCTTATAATAACCTCTCTAAGAGCATTTAGACTTGGATGTACCTCCTGTACCCTCATACCTGGCCTTCACGATCTTAGTTTTTGTTTTTCATATCTGTCGAATGTGTGTTCTCAGATCAGACGTTTACATTTATTCTAAGAAAATCTCTTTCCTCCTTGAGCTAAATAGGCCATCTTATTTGTTTTCATGCACACACTGCTTTGTTCTGATTGTAAGATTGAAGCATATTTTAAAACCACTTTACTTTCTTCTTGATTCCTTTAACAAATCTGATTCCTAGATTTGTAATACTTTCTTTGAGTTGTTTCACTACTTAACTGAAGAAGACAAAGCATTCTTTTTATAACAAATCTACTACTTTTCTATAGGTGAAGCCATAGTTTGGGTTTCTGACAATTAGAACCATGGTCAACATTTATGTGATAAATAAACTTAGAGTCAACCTGAATTGGTGGAGTTTACTTTAAAAGCTTGTGGACAAACCACACAAATCTAACGTTAGCTCATCCACAGTTCCTTTTTGGCCCAGAGTGTAGTTTAAAATAACATAGTGGAGAATAGAATTTGAGACATGGGACCTCATGCTTCCTATCTAGGCATGGTACTGTCAATTTAATGATAGAACCTCACTGTAGCATGCGTAGAACCCAGCTACCACTAAACTATAAAGTCCTGACCTGCAGATTTAGTTGCAAAACACAGAAAAACAGCAACTGTTGTTCTCCCTTTCAATGCCTAAAATGATCTAATCCCAATCTCAGGCTTGCCTGCAGTATCAGGTGACGTTCATTGCCTAGTTCAAGTGCCAGTAGCTGCAGCCTGCACAGTAACCCCCACCCTTGCCCTGTGCTAGCATTTTCTGAAGGCCAGGGTTAGCGGAAAATAATCCCAGTTGCATTTAGTTGCTGTAACCCATCAAACTCAAAATTCTACACAGTTCTTGCTTATTAAAAATTTCAGGCCAATCTTCCTATTCTCCATGTACAGTCCCTTCAGTAAGAGCACAAATATAAAACTGAAAATTTCACGACATGACCCAGTGTAAGTTGCCAGACACCACCAAGGTTAAAAAGCAAGCTAGCAAACGAACAAAAAGCCCACATAGTCCTTGCATATTAAAGCATCATCAAAGCATGAAGCCACCTAGTCAGGGTCCCTCCATAAGTCTCAATATTTTTGTGTTATTTTCTCTCCAAAATTACTCATGTGTTTCTCAGGGTTCCTGACCGTCTTGGTCCCCTAAATATAGCACTATCCTGAGTTTTACGAGACATTCTAGCAAAATATTGACCCTCAGGTGGTAGTGAAAACCCCAGAATTTGTAGGCAGCTGGTCAGAGGGAGGGCAGTCTTGTGGAGAATTGTGCCCTTAACCTTGAGTTTTGTTAACTCCTTGCATTTGGGGGACTGATACTTCCCAATTTCAAAACATACCACAAGTAAAGCTACAGTAAGTAAAACAGTGTGATACTGGCACAAGCAGAGACATATAGACCAATGGAATAGGATTAAGAGTGCAGAAATAAACCAATACATCTATGGCCAATTGACTTTCAAAAGGGTGTCAAGACCATGCAGTGGGGAATGAATAGTCTCTTCAACAAATGGTGCTGGCACAACTGGATATCCACATACAAAGACTGATGTTGGACCCCTACCTAATATCATATAAGAAAAAAAAAAAAACTGAAAGTGGATCAATGACCTAAATATAAGAGCTAGAAGCACAAAACTTTTCCAAGAAGACATAGAGGTAAATCTTCATGACCCTGGATTTAGCAATGGATTCTTAGACATGACACCAAAAGTATGAGCAACAAAAGAAAAAAATAGGTAAATTGGAGTTCTTCAAATTTAAAAAAAATTTGTACATTAGAGGACATTATCAAGAAAGTGAAAAGACCACCTACCGAATGGGAGAAAATATTTGCAAATCATGTATCTGATACGGTTAAATATCCAAGATATATAAAGAACTCTTAGACTCAACAACAGAAAGACAAACAGCTCAATTAAAAAGATGGACAAAGGAATTAAATAGACATTTTTCCAAAGAATATATACAAACAGCCAAGAAGCACATCAACATCCTTTGTCATAAGGGCAATGCAAATCAAACCCACAATGAAGTAACACTTTACACACATTAGTGATGACTATAAAATAAAAATCACACACATAGACAAAATGGAAAATAAGTTGGTGAAGATGGAGAAATTGGAACCTTTGGATACTGGGAACATAAAATGGTGCAGCCACTTTGGAAAACGATTTGGTGGTTCCTCCAAAAGGTAAACATAGAATTACCATGTGGCCCTGCAATTTTACTCCTAAATGTATACCCCAAAATAATTGAAAATAGATAATCAAACATGTGCCTGTACATGCATATTTATAGCAGCAGTGTAGATAATAGCCAAAAGGTGGAAGCCAAACATCCATGAAAAGATGAAGGTAGAAGTACATTGTGGTATATACATAGAATGGAATATTATTCAGCCATGAAAAGGAATGAAGTACTGATAATGCTAGAACGTGGATGAACTTTGAAAACATTATGCTAAATGAAAAAAGCCAGACAAAAAAGGTACCATATTGCATGATTCCACTTATATTTGAAATATCCAGAATAGATAAATCCATAGAGGTAGAATGCAGATTCATGTTCGCTAAGGCCTGAGGGGAGAGGAGAATGGAGAAACTGTTTAATGTATGAGGGGTTTTACTTTGGAATGAAGGAAATTTGTCAGAACTGGCTAGAGGTTGTGGTCGCACATTTTCAACGTACTAAATGCCACTGATTTCCTCACTTTAAAATGGTTGAAAATTATTAAAAAAAAAAAAAAAGACAAGTGGAGCAGAACCGCATCATCCCAGGTGTCTAGCCAAGGTCATCCTAGACGGCCAGCTGATTCCAAGACATATGATCTAGCCCAGCTATGACCTGCAGAACCACCCAGGTAATTTGTAGACTCTTGAGCTTAATAAATGCTGTTCTATGCCTCTGAGTTTTGAGGTGCTTTGTTATGCAGCATTATTGTGGCAACAGATACCAAATATAGATAGCTATTCATACTTCATAAATATTATCACATTGTCTTTATTTACTAGTTAGACTAAATTCTATTCCTAAATCTTAATCCTTTGTGTGGCCAAAGAGTGATCTTCCTAAAATATCCTTTTTTTTTTTGCTCAAAACTTTACATATCAGGACAGTCTTCACACTCTGTATCCTGACATTCAAGCATTATTTTGTTTACTAATACCTATTTCTCATAACTTCTTTTGATATCATGTCTGTACCATATGTCATAACATTTGTTTATACAGTATCTCTGTTTCATGTGTAGGCCTTATCTCTTTAACTAAAGAGAGATTTTGTTCTCATACTTAAAAAAAAACCTCCAAAAATCTTCTAATAGCTACAATGGGACTGAGCATGTAATGGACCCTCAAAAAATTAATATTTAAATAATAATTGTTAAGTATAATTGTTAGAGTAAGTGATGAAAAACGCTTTTTAAGTGAATGAGTGAATTAAAATTCAAAAAAATTATTTGTTGAATTAAATTTGCACAAATTACCCACCATTAGCTACTTTTTGTTGCTAATTCTCAGTGCTGTCACTTAGTGATTCACCACCAGTCTGAATAGTATTTTGCCATATTCCATAGAACTTTGAAAGCCTGAAGATGTGTATGCATTATTAGATGCATAGTGCAGTGTAAAAAACAAATGATAATGACTACATTTTTTGATAGCTTCTTTAGAATAGTGTTGTTGATTGATTTACTTTGGATCTCAGCATTAGAAGCATCTTTGGTCATCACCAAAACCTCACTTTGTCATTAATCTCCTCTAAATCATCTCCAATAAGTGTCCATCCAGCCACTACTTGTTCTATTTCTGATAGCTCTAATTTAATTTTAAAAATCTAATAACTTTTAAACTTTTACTGTTAGTCTTGATTTTGTCTTCTGGAGTTGAATAATGCAAATTAATTCCCAGTCTATGACTGCCTTTAAATATTTGAACAAGTGTGATTTAAATCTTCTCCACTTTAAATATCTCCAGTCTCTCCATCTATTTCTCTGACCCCTCACTATCCTGGTAACTCCTTGTTCTGTTTAGTTTTTTTTGGTATTCCTCTTTGTTGACCCCACATTGTACACAATTTTCCAGGTTAATCAATGTTGAGTAAAGCAGCCCCACCTCCTCTTTTTTTTTCAGATCATTATTTGGCCTAAACTTGCATTATTATTTCTTTTACATACATCGTATCATTGACCTAAATTAAACTTAAAGTCAACTAAAGCCCCCAAGTTTTTGCTCACAATTTGCTTTTAGGCTACTTCCTTATCCTGTACTTGTACTGCTAATTTTTTAGATATGTGAACAAATCTTTATACATTGATACCTACTAAATTTCTACTTATAAGGTTTTTATTTAGTAGATTAGCCTTACAAGATTTTTCAGATATTTAATCTGTCACCCAGGGATTAACAATTTCTCCTATCTTTGTTTTCACTTGTAAATTTTGTACGAATACCAACTTTACCACTGTTTAAGTTATTGATAAAAATGTTAAGTAGGCCATGATTAGGGACAGAGATCTTTAGCATGCTAATTGGGTCCCTGCTTCAGATTTATATTAGTCTTCCCTGGATATGGCTGTTCATTTAGTTATGAATCTATAGGCTCACCTATCTCCAACTTAAACACAATTTTCTAATTGCCTCACTCTAGTAACACTATTTTTAGAAGTGAGTTTAGTCTGTCATAATTGCTCCTATTGAATCAATGCTTAAACTTTTATCATGGCCTGAAGGGCCTTCATGATTTGCTCCCTCCCAGCTTCTCCATCTTCATCTCTGTGCTCAAGTCACTTTATATTCTTGTTTCTGTTCCTCAAACACTTGATTCTCCTTCATGCCCCAGTACCTTACCATATGTTTCCTCTGCTTGGATTCTCTTCCCCTATCTTCCTTGCAAGCTATTTTTCCTGCTCTTCTTAAGGTCTTATTTTAAATATTTCTTCTTCTGAATAGCTTTCCCAACATTGGCTTGCTCCTGTCCCACTTCCTCCCTTATCTAGAACTGGTATCCCTGTTACATTAATAGCACCCTGTGTATAGTAATTGTCACAACTGTAATTAATAAAACTGCTTGAGGAGTTATTTAATATCGATCTGTACCCTAGACTGTAAGATCCGTGAGGACAGAGATTTAGTAGTCTTCTCTATTCCCATGTTTAACTCAGGTCCAAATAATATAGAGGGGGTATTATAAAATATTATAAAAATTGGGGATGATGGGGCTTCCCTGGTGGTGCAGTGGTTGAGAGTCTGCCTGCCGGTGCAGGGGACACGGGTTTGTGCCCCGGTCCGGGAAGATCCCACATGCCGCGGAGCGGCTGGGCCCGTGAGCCATGGCCGCTGAGCCTGCGCGTCCGGAGCCTGTGCTCCGCAACGGGAGAGGCCACAACAGTGAGAGGCCTGCGTACCGGAAAAAAAAAAAAAAAAAAAAAAAATTGGGGATGATGCCCTTCTTGGTGAAACATTGTACTTAGATTCCTTTAGATGTAAATGGAAATTTCAGGGCTTTGAGAGAGTCTAGTCAAAATGCTTCCCTCTCCCTTTATGCCCTAAAATGCCTAGTACTACCCTTGTGTTGCTAGTACTTCTCCTGCTCTGCTGAATGTGGAATTCTGCAATGGTACAGATGGTCTGCGCCCTGTAAATGGCATTGCTTTCTTAGTTAAATGTGCGTAACTCAGAAGGGTATGTGGCCTGCAGCCTACAGTCAAGTCCCATACAGGGACAACTATATGTGTGTGTGTTCATTCTGATTCCTTTTATTACTTTCTCCAGGAAAGAAATTGTAAGCCAGGGCAGCATCCACTTATAACTTTCTTTTGTCTTGTTTTGGATAGTGAGTGACGTATTTCTCTATCATTTTTAAAGAGAAGCATCAAAAGAAAGCAGTCATGAATTCTAAATAGAGGACTTAACCAGGAGGTTTGCAGACCTTCTACGTTCTCCTGCCTTGTTGCAGATACGCCCATTTATCTGGAAAGGGACATACAGACTTAGCAGCACGTTGTTTAAAGACAATAGATGGTAGCCACAGTCTATTGAGATCTGCTTTCCACTGGAAGAGATAATGGTTATAGGTTGCTGTTAGAGATGTCAAGCTCCATGGAGGGAATTTCCCCATGGGTCTCCCTCTCTGCCCATTAAAGATTTGCTTAGTATGCGAATTACCCCATGTTGGGCCCTAATGATTATTGTTTATTTTTCTAAGTGTTCACAAACCATTTTGTAATCTGCCCTGGAACTTTTCAGGGAATAAAGATCAAACTTAGGGAAACAATATCTTCTTTAAAATTAAGTACATTTGCCTCGCTTCAATCCTTGGATCCCTTTACCTTTACTTCTCAAATTTTATGAAATGTAAAAATTTAGGTCTCTTGCTGAAGAAGGATGCCAAATGCTGGTGGTTATTAATCAGTCCTGAAATTTCTCTAGATTGAAATATACAAAGGCAGCCAGTTAAGAGCCCTTTTGTGTAGGAAAGATGCCACTCAGGAAAAGTCTTCAAACCTTCCTTGGGACTGTGCTTTCTGTGACTCTGCTTTGGTTCCAGGGTACCTTAGACATGGCCCTCAGTGTCCTCTAGTGACTTCCAGGCATTGAACTTGAGCACTGGCTACTCTCATTGCTTGGACAAAAACAAAAAGTGCTGGAAGTTCCCTGGTGGCCTAGTGGTTAGGATTCTGGGCTTTCACTGCTGTGGTCTGGGTGGCGTGGACAAAAACAAAAAACAAAAGAAAGAAACCCTGCTAACTAATCACTGATTTATATTTCTACGATTGATCCATAGAGAATATTAAGAATTTTGTTAAGGCTTGATTTTAAAAAGTTTTTTTAGTGGCAGTTGGAGAACTCCCATTATAATTGGATCACTGTCATCTTTTATTAAGTAAGTGAATGCACAGTTGTGTGATATGAACATTCACAAAGCAGTCTAATCTGCTCATAGACTCTTTATATGTCAAAAACTCCCTTTTGAAGTCTTTAAAACATAGACTCTCTTTTACATTCATGAATATATGATCATCACCCCTAGGTTTTGTTGGGCTAAACTTGCTTCAGTATTTATGTAATTTTTTAACCAAGTCCTTGCTTTTTCCCTCTTCTCCTTAAGTTTATCTTTTTAGCTTCTACTTTTTATATCTCATACTTCTGAGTCTGAACTTTTAACACCAAAAATCTTTCTCTAACCCTAATGATTTTCCAAGATCCTAGAAGTTCATTATAAAAAACATTGTAACAAGTATAATTGCCAATGAAAACAGTCTAACTGTTACTACTCATAAAACAATTGTTTACAAAGCTCTCCATGTAAAAAAACATGACTCAGCAGAGGTTGGTTTTCTTCCTCCTTAGCGTTTTTAGAAGAGAGGTGGAATAACAGACAAAAATATATAAAGTGCTTTTTATAGAAGATTAAACTTTTGTGAAACAAACATGGAGAAATGTCAAAAGGGAAACTTCCATTGTAATTACTGTAACTATTAAGACTTTTCAGTCTTTTATCACATTTAAAATATAAAATTTTCATGACATATATATATTTTACATCCTAAGTAAAATATTTAAATGTAAGTAATATGTTGACCTAGGATTTACAGCCAAGGAGACTAAAACAGCTTTACCCACATTATCTGACGCCTAGTTCTCTCTGAATTAGGTATGTATGTGCCAGGTATTATTATTACTATTCCTTCTTCTGAGACTGAAAAAGAAAAAGGATCCAGCTACATTTTTTAGATTTATATTAGTTGTGACTTTATAATGTAATAGTAGAATTTTGAGACATTTTACAATTAGCTTGCTTTTGAATGTTACTTATGTATGTAAGTGCTTCGTGTATTTGGTTTTGTCCTAGTTTTACTATTTTTTTATTGCATCTTTTCCTACTGGGTCAAAAGTTAATTGGTGCCTCAGTTAACACCATTTGGATTAAGCTTTTCTGAATAGTAATAAAAATTAAAAATAATAATGTCTAAAAAGTGTCAGTTATTAACAGCAAGCAATTATATAATGACATTTCCAGAGGTCTTTACTTCTAATTTTTGTTGATTTTATTTATTAAGTTCCATGCATTGTACTTCCTAAAACTAATTCTAAGGTAATACTTTAAATTTTTGTATAGAGCTTTAAAGTTTACAAAAGCAGGTCATATATATATTCAATTATTATGTATTGGTATAGCCCATAGCCATATGAAAATAGATTAGATTATAGTTAATTCTCAACATTTCTTTACGTAACCTTAAAGTTGTACACATATCAGTTCAATTGTTATTTTACATTATTACTAAATATCAAATATTTTAGATGCCCAAGAAATTGAGTCCACAAAATACTTGTATTTTCAAAGACACATACACTATTATTTTTCTTGAGGGAAAAAGCAAGACTCAGACAATAGAATCCCAGCTTACTTCTGCTTGTATAAATCAAGTTATTTAAATAAATGAATTGTGTATGCTGACCTGTTCTACCAATGTGCTACTGGGGGTGTATGAAAAAAAGATGTGCATGGTGGTGGAAGTAGAAAGAGGCATAAAGCGTATTGGAAAACTACCAAATGTCCCCTGCAAATGGGCCCTATTCAGAATCAGTAAGCGTATGATGAGTGAAGTGGTTTTGAATATCGCCTTTAGATTCCATGCTGTTACAAGGCCAGCCCTGAACATGGCAACTCTTATTTCCACACACAGTACCTCTTCACTCTCAATTTAACCCCAAAATCTGATGAACCCATTACTCCATACTTGATTTCATGGAACAAGGAGTAGATATAGTTACAAATGATCAATCACAAGCCGTGAACCAAAGCAGCAAGGCATTAACAATTCACACCATTTCGGTCCACTTGCTCAAGCAGATGTGCCAGAATATTTAATGCACAGCTACTTCGTTCAGTTTAAGAAAAGACATGACTCAGGCTGCATTTTCAAAACGGAGGAGACTTCCTAAGATTTCATACTTCCAAGCCCCAATGTCAACGTCCACCCACATATCAGCAATTAAAATAAACAGGTGTTCTGTAAAGGTCACAATGTCTGAATTAAATTTTACCCAGGTAAAAACAGTATGACCTATGAAATTCTTCCCCCCAGTGCATCCCTTTTCTGCTTGATCCTATCGTACAAATCAGTGTCGCTTACAACAGTATTCAAACACTGTAGACCCCACAGGCAATATGCCGTCAGTTTAATAGGATCACTGAAAAACTAAAGCAGCTGTGAAAGACTGCTCTAACTGTAGCAATCATGTGCTTGTCATTTTGTTCAGTGGAGGAAAATCCAAATTTGGGTAGGCATCAGTATTTAAGAAAACGACTGCTAAATCTTTTCTCATAAGTACTTTAGGGACAATAGGATTTGACATATAGCATGTAAACAAAAGTACACAGCAGCTGTTAGTTTAGCTTTGTTTGGATAAAAATATACTGATATAAATCAAGCAACATAGGAAACAGTATGCTCTCCATCATTCATTCTTCCCAGTAGACCATGCTTTTGAGTGGCGCCTGCTGGTTGCTCCCGGACTGGGAGCTTTCCAGCTACTACCTAAAGCTGGATAAGGAACAGTAAAACATATACACACCTTGGCACTAGCTCAAACTCCCTCCAGGCCTACTTCCTGGATGGGAAGCCGTCAATTCTAAGTATCTTTTAAGAACTCACCTTGTATCATACAAAAAGACTTTTTAGATCAACTTCATTAAAAAAAAAATTCAATTGAATCGGTGGGAACTTTCCACATGATGTCCTGCTAACAATAGCTGAGTATTTTTGAGACTTGCGACCTGAAATTTTCTGCCAAAGAGCATATAGAAGTTTCTGTATAGGTAATTATGCTCTGGGCAGTGCCTTTTTTTCGTAGTCTCATGTCCTCTGACTGACATGTGAAAATTACAGTATTATGTAAATTATGATTCTGGATACTTAATTGGCATGAATTTTAATTTTTAATTGGAAGCAGGTTATTAAAGCTTTTGATAATTTCCAGTGCTTGAAAAATATATTGATTAAAAAATCCTATTTTTAGCTTTCCACAGTAGATTCAAATGCAGCATGCCAAGTGTCTCTTTAAATGTCAGGTGTTGCTTTTGGAGAGAGATATACATTCACTAGGTATAGAACTTGACAGGACATTCCAGTCTATATCTTCTTGGTAAGTCCTATTAGGTTTCTCTTTAGAGGAACTTATGGCTCCTTGTCAAAAATTCTTGTGCTGCACCCATCACGAATCCAAGTTCAAGCTTCTTATCAGTGATGAAGTGGTTTTAGTATAAGGTCCTCTTGAAGACTGAACAGTTTGTCTTATGATTAGCTTTTGAACTCATTGTGTTTGGAGTTCTTAGAAGGAATTACCTTTATTATTTAAAATAGCTACTTTGACCTTAATCTAATATTATTGCTCTGTTATTTACGTTTGATTGTGTGCCTTTTCCCAGAGTAGCATGATTTAGGATAAAGCACATAAGGATTTTCCAAGACTTTTAAAATACCCAGCTCTGGTCTTCTCCTGGCTAGTTAATGCTTCGTTGCCAAATCGTATTGTTTTCCTTTTATATTTATTGTCTCCTTTAGTGTTCAAGATAATTTTATAAGGAAGATTAAAACAAAACTATTGTACATACCCTAAATGTGCTTCAAAATTCTGGTACATTCATATTTATTTATCAAATTTTGATCAAATTTTCATTTGGTCACAGAAAGTTACAGATTCTAAGTGATTGTGTATAGTTGTACTCATGGTCTTAAAACTTACCTAAAAGACTGCCCACAGTATTTCCAAAAGTACTGTTTATTTATCCAGTAGACATTTATTGGGCACTGCTTTTACCAAACTAAAAAACACCATGCCCTCTAACCCCAAAGGTTTTGTGATTTACTGAAGGATGGAAGTGGGAGTGGAGAAGATAAGGATTAATACAAATCAATAAGAGAAAAATAAAAGTATAAACAATACTCTGGGAAACATAGAGGATGGAACAATTAATTCTGCCTAAACAACTTGGGATATTTTGGAAGTGACAATTGATATGAGCCTTGAAGGACAAGAATATATTAACAGGTGGAAAGAAAGGGTGAAGACATGCAAGGGAAATAGAACAGCATGAGTGAGAGAAGTATCAGTTGATAGTTATGAAGTTAATATAGCTACTACTTTTAATCATATGATCTATTTACCCATAATGCTCAGTACTAGCTATGTCCAGTAAAGTTACTCCTTTTGGCCACATGATCTATTTACCCAACATCCTCAGTCTTAACTCGAAACCCACTGAAACCATTGGATTAATTTCAATTTGCCCTATAGTCATGACTTGAGAATAAACAAAATGGATAAAAAGCTATCATCCATATAACTTCACCTTTCCAGTGATGGAAGTGATCCCCATGGAATGATCACATTGGACTGATTTATGCATATTGATAGATTTAAGGAATGATTAATTTCCAAATCACTTATCTAATGAAAATGTTGAGGACTTGCTTAAAGAAAATATTGAAATTACAGGAAAGCAAAATTCTGTAAATAAGAGCCAATAGGTAGAACACCTGTAATAAAGGCCTCAAACACAGAAGAAATGCTATGTGTAGCTATGCACACAAAAATTAAAGAAACATAAGGTAATCGGAGCCAGCTAACCTCTTGAATGAGGCTATATTTCTGAGTAGCAGTTTGAAAGAGAAGCTCATGGTTTACACACAAAATAATATCCCAGGGTTCATTCCCTGGAAAAGACATAATTTTTTCATTGAGTGTCTATAATGGGCTTTGCTAGCTCATAGCAACATGTAGGATTATGCTCTTTCCAATGTTGAAAAGTGTCTATTGTCCTTGCTAAACCATTGCCCTTATTTCTTGCACATCTATACGCAGTAGTCTTCTTTAACAGAATGAAGTTTTGCTTCAGAAACAGAAAAAGGAGAACTCAACATAAAAGAGATAAAACCATTGGTTAAGAACACTTACGAGTTTTTAGTATAGAATATTATGAACAACCACTAAAATGCTTAAAAAATAATTCTCACTCGTTAAAATCTATGGTTGAGGTTGAAAAGTCAACTGACTTCTCTTTTTTAAAAAATCAATTATTCTATTATATTTCAAAACTATCATCTTAGGCCAAGTCTTCTTTTTTAGGGAGAGTTCTTTAATTTGAACTGATTAATAAGTTTTATTTTTCAAATATATTAAGCTTATTTATACTTCCTTTCTAAGTGCTTAGGCGTATCATTTTCTTATGTTTTCTGTACCTTCCTAGTTAGTGGAAACATTGTTTGTTCTTGGAGTGTGCTTTGTCTTCCTTTTCAAGAAGATCATCAAAGTTACTAGTTTGCAGCTTCCAAAAAGAAAGAGCCTTCTAATCCCTAGTTCAGAGGCTAACCTTTATTAGCGCTCTTGTGGTTATAATGAGGACCCTGCTTCCAGCAGGGAGATTCTGGAATACTGAACAGATTATTCAACAAGTTCAGAGCAGATTCTGAAGTCCCTTATAAAACCTGCTTGTGAATACTGCTTTCTTTGCTTTGCTGTTTCTGGTTTCCATAGTATTCCTAATTACATAAATCATGTGGAGCATGGGAGCTGTTTTCCATCCTATATCAACTCTGACACTGCTTGTGTTTTGATATAATTTGTATTTTTTTCCCTAAGCTGTCTTTTTTCTTAAATTCTTATGGAAGGTACAAACCCTGAAAAAGAGTAGAGTTTTGTGTTAGAAAATCTATGAAATTCTTTTCTGGAATCCTTTGGGCTGGCATAAAGAATTTGAAAGTTACTTTGTGACAAGCATAGATAAATAAAGCTGTAAGACTAGAGAATCTGATAAAATGTTCTTAGGTTTAAATTCAAGATTAAATCTTGGATGTAAATCATTCAAGTTTATTACTTACTTCTCAACTTACTTAATTGTTTTTCAGTTTAACAGCTGTTTATGTGATGCCTTTCCATGTATAAAAACTGTACTAAGTTCAATGAGTGTACCGATTAAAAGTTTACAAATTAAAATTCAACACATAGTAACACATGAATGTTGTAGCTAGCTAAAAGCACTATTGATTCTTAAACTAGGTTTCTTTAGGAAACATTATAAGCAAAATTGATTTATATTATACATTTTTTCAATATTAAAGAGTTATAATTCTAAAAATAAGTTTACTTCTCTTTTTATTTCTTTAGTACTGTATGTGACCTAATATTTTTTAAACGTTTGAGATATCTGTTGTGATAAAACTTATAGAGAATAGCTATTGCTCCAGGAATGTAAGAATAGTTTCGATATGTGAATTTTAGGAATTAGTTTCTCAGTCTGGTGAGTGAATTTCATGCACACATCTGAAGATGTCTAAATAATCACTGGGTCATGATTTCCTTTTAACTTTACTTACAGTACTCTTAGAAAATCTTAAACTCTATTTCCAATGTTTTCCTTAGTGATGAATATGTTAGAAAGAATTTAAATTGTGCTTTGGTAGAGAGTTGTAGAACTTAGTGCCATAAAACGCATACTTTTTTACTAAGAACAAAAATCAGCAGAATACCAGTAGCAAAGGCCATTTGCATAACTCAGCGGCTCAGCAGCTCAGCTGAACCTAATTGTAATTCAATTTCCAGATTGCTACGCTAGGCCTCTCTGCATAAAATATGCAACATATAACATAACCAATGACACGGACGTATTTTCTTCGCTGGTGATCTATCTAATTTCTTTTCCAGTAGATGTATATATTAGAATAAGGTCGCCAAGCCATATAGTTATTTTGTATGTTTATGTTGTGTCACATGTATACACTTAAAGACAAAGTTTAAAAAAAATGACATCCTTTCATTTTTCTGGGTGCCCAAATGTGCTTAAGATTTTAAAAATTTCTTTATTTCTGGCATTTCAGAGGGAAATTAAACCTTGAAAAGTGTTAGCTAGCTGCCATGTTATTTGACTATTTTACACTAGAAAGACTTTATAAGCTAATCGTGTGAAAAAGTGTATAAACATGTCTGTCAAGTCCATATGGATGTTGCAATACAGGCCCACAGGTAAATATCTTCTGCTTACAAAATGCGTACTGGAATAGCATCCCTAAATCTTTGACTAGTTTATACCCCAGAAGCTTAAAAACAAAAAGGTATGGTAAATGCTTGCTTAAGATTCTCCCCCTTATTTTTAAACAGCCTTGCCACCCTGTTTTATGGGTTATTTAAGTGATGGCAGTGAAAAGACTTGAATAGGATGGCTTATAAAGGTGGGGATTATGTTTTATGAATAATTCCCAGATGTGATGTTTTAGGTATATAGACCCCTCTACGGGAAGCTATATACAGAAACAACATGGATCATACAATTTTATCAGGACAATGCAAGTAGATTTCAGCAAGGTTGGTTCCAACTCATCTGTGATAAATGAGAAGATAAGGCAATCAGTGCACACCATGACACTGTGGAGCTAGTTAGGCACACTTCAGAACTATTCAGGTGTGCTCACAAAGCTTACGAGTCTTGCATGGGGGGTGTCTCAATATAAATACATCTTTCATGGTGGCCACTAGTAATGCAGGAATTGCCTCTTTATGACTTAACCCAGGTCACATATAAATAATAGATGTTAAGAGTTAGCTCTGGTACTGGGGCTGTGTTCCAGGCAGTGTATCTCGTTTGGGTCAAAAGAATTTATTTTCCCTTATTTTCTCATATAGTTCCTCTGCTTGAAAAATGCCTGCAAAATTCCATCACACCTTTGCGGGGACCAGTTTGGGTCTCTAAGGGAGAAGGTTTCAGCCCCTCAGGAGCTAAGATGTACATCCAAGGAGTTCTTTTGGCCTTGTACCAACGATTAAAGTCTGCAAAAAAATATTATAAACAGGTGAGTCCTGCCTCTTTAAAAACTGCTTTATTGTATGTTTTAAAATGTACTTGGTTGTATAGAGACAATGATTGGCATCATGTCATAAAAGAACTGTGACATGTATTTCGTGAGCTCAGTGCCCGTTTGGGAGCCAAAATGCTTCTTCTGTAATCTCAAAGCCAACAATAATGGGGCTAATTGTATCTATCTTTTGCTGTGAGATGTTATATGTCTCATCTTTTCTTGCTGCATACTGTGCAAAGCGAAGGCAGCTCCTTATGTGGAAATTCTATAGACAGTTACTTTAAATAAGAAAATGAATAGCTCCTAAAGCATCCGAAGCTTTAAATGTTCACCCTTCTATTTTTTTTTCCAGTATGAAATTAGACTTGCTATTGTAGAAGATGGGCTAAAATATAACCAATCATATTCTGGGAAATGAAATTGTGAATTAACTTCATGTCAAGAGCAACTTATTTCATTTATACTTATTTAACTTGTATGTTTCCGGATCTGAAAGTATAAGAATAGAATTAATGTATTTGAATTTGTTTAAACTAGATTTTGTCCTTTAATTTGTAAGTTTCTATTCCATAACTGTGAGACCGAAAGAGAAAGAGAAAGAGAGGGAGAGAGAGAGAGTCTGTATGTGATGGGGGAGAAGGGGGAATGTATGTGAAAACTTTGATATTTATGTTACCACTTATAGGGACTTTGATTTATCTTAAAGTAGAATTCATATTGTAAAGCAGAATGATTGATGCTGTTTATAAAATAAAAATGAAGTTGCCACAATTTTAGAATCCTCTTTGCACTTGATCTTAAGAAGGTAAGCATACATTTTACCACATTAAATAAGGGCTAGGTTTTACATTTCTAACTGGGAGTTTCCAGTTTAGAAAAGGGCTCATTATCTCAGACCACAGGCTGCTGAAAAATGAATATTTTGAAAGCATCATGCTATTATTCTCTGTATGCAGGGGGAGGGGAGGTGGGAATGGGATTCAGTCTCAGTGTTCACACAGCACCTCCTGCTGTCTGGTTAGGAAAAGAACAACTTGTATTGACTAGAAGTAATTCTTGAACTAAGGTATCCAGAACTAGCAAGAAACATCTCCCCGTGCGAAACTTTCGTTCTCAAAAAGTGGTTAGTTTCCAAGTTAATTATGTCAGTGTATCCAGAAATGGGATTATTATCATAGATAAGGCTATTTATAATAATAAATATGAAAAAATAAAAATCCAAACTTATTTTTAATATTCTTTATTAAGCTAATATCATATATAAAAACTGGTGTAAAACATATTTTTTTGTATTCAGATTAAGTTATTTTAACAGAAATATTTAACTTTTAGGACACAATGATATTATACTATGCATTATGACCAATTTAATTACAGTCATTTATTTGTTATTAAATGGCTTGATTCTACTAATTTGACAGTTTAAAATTATTTAATGTTAAGAAAACATGAGACGATTCTCCAATGCAAGAAAAGTATTGTTTAAATCAAATCTAAAAAAATTTGAACAATTTAAATCAAATCTAAAAAAAAAGAAACGTAAGTTTCATTTAAAATGAGGGTGTTAGAGATAATAAATAGCTCAGAAAGTAGTTGTGGCATGTTTGGTTTTTCTTCCATTGTTCTAAACATTTAAAAGTTTAAATAGATATAAACAATTGTACTGGACTGAAAAGTTCCTTGTATTGTGAGAAGAAAATGCTTTAAGAATTACTGCTTTAGTTTAAAAATTTTCTTTATGCCTCAAAATTGATGAGAAATACATCTTATTAAAAGAAATATTAAATGTGAACAAAATTAACATTTTTAGCGTCTCTGAATGTCTGAGCATCTGATTGTCTATATCATCAACATTATGACTTTCAACATTATGCCAAATTAGGAATATTTTAAGAATCTAGGCTCTTTGCCATTTCTAACTAAACCTTTTTATTTTGCTCACTTATAATAAATTAAAGTTTTTCAGTCGACAGTTTTAATATGATACATGGTTAAGTTTTATTTTAAAATACAAAATTGAAGAAAAAAAATATGCCTATTATGCATTTCCATGCAAGTTCCTATTTCTTTTAGGTACGCCCAATTATATGTATCCTTGAGTCTCTTTTCTTTTGTATTGTTATATCACAACAATTTAAAATTATCTGCAATGTTCATAAAAGTCACTGAAGTGGTACCATTATCGGGTCACCAGTGGTTAAGTGTTAAGCCTGGAAGTAGCTTTATTTGTGAGTAAGATTTCTTAGCAAATATTCCTCTTAGCATTAATGAACTTTATTTGAACTGCATTTACTTCATTTGACCTTAGGGATAGCCTTTTCTGTTTAGTTTTATATAAGATTGTGTTTGGTAAAATGGAGACGGATGATCATTCCTATTTCCTTAACAAGCCTAAGCTTATAAATTATAGAATTATATGACCTCTTGATATCATTTCCATTTATTCCACTTCTGAGATCATATATAAAGACAACAACATTGTTTTACTAGGATTCTGTCAAAAGATTGTCGACTTTAAATTGATGGTTTGGAATTCCCCAAGGAAATTTCTTTTAAATAAATCGTGATAACAGAGCTTTAAAAGAAGAGTCAGAACTACCGGCTTTATGTTTACGAACTTACTCACTTTTCAGTTTTTAACTTTAACTTGTCTATTACAAGCATGCAACTGAATTAAGCCCACTACATTAATATGGTCTTAAAAATATACTGATTCGTGTATATAAAATGAGATATTATATTTAGGACAGCATAAAGTCACTTAGTCTTACATTTATCACATTTAGTTCCTTAAAAGTGGAAACATTTTAGAAATTGCTCAGAGCTAAGCAGAATCTATTTAATTGGTAATCTTTGAAGTCATGTAAATGCTTTCCTATGAAATGCAGTTAACACTTTCAGCGACAGGGCCGTTCCATCTCATTAGCATTCTTGTTATGTGGTGGTGCTGATGGTGGGGTGTTGAAGTAGGAATGCCATTGTGTGGAGTTCCAGTGTTTGGGGACAAACACTGCTGTGGAGGGAACGTGTGAAAAGGCCACAGTCCTGTCAGTGAATGAGGAAGGCTGTGCTTTCTGTGTGCTTCAAGCAGGGAAGCTGTCATTCATAGGCCTAACACAGCTAAACAGAGGCCAAAACACAGCCCTGCACTACCTTTTAAAATGATATTAGTGATTTTTAAACATGATCTTCTTTATTTATGATCCTCCATAGAGCTTTTAGTCGCTGTCAGTAAACAAAATATATGTCAGTCTGTTCAGCAACACTGTAGAGATCCGTAAAAGTCCATGGAGCTGTGCCAGGAGGCCATATAAATAATGATTTGGAACGGCTGATCTTAAGTACGAACCTGATTTTTGAGAAATAGATATTTCTGGAAATGTCTTCCCAATTTTGATACTCCTTTGAATTTTTTTCCCCCAAGCAACAAAATTCCTGGAGACTTTTACATAGTGAAGGCATAGCACTCTTCTTTTAAAATACAGTTTTTAAAAGAACTCATAAACACACAGTTTTGATCCTTTAAAGTGGTACACAGTGTGGTTTAACAGTTGTTGTCGTTTGCGTAGTCATTTCTGAAATTCAGGGAGACACAAAGGAAATGAGTATCTAACTATAATATCTTAACAACCATCATCTTAATTATGAAGAAAATCATAGTCCCTGTGGTAGTTAAGACATGAAAAAATTTGAAGGAATGTTTAGTACTACTCCTAATTTTCATCCCTATTGAAAGTAATTATCAACTTTGAAATTAAATTTTAGCTTGTTTGACAGCTTTAAAAAAATAAACAGAAAAATATCCTTAAATATTTCTTAAACTCTTGGGATATTTCTAAACTTTGGCAGTATATTGAAAAAAATGTCAATTTCTGTTTATGTCTGAAACTGCAGGGAAATGTTTTATTTCTGTAATTTTAATTTGGAAATAGGTACTTGGGCTATTTGTAATAGGTCATTACTTAATGAAGTTTGTTGAAAATTGTAATTTTCTACCTGAGTGATTTTTTTGGGGTGTATACGGTCCTTTGTGTTTAGTAATTTAGGCAAGGTACTTTTTTGAATGCTATTATATTCTAATGTTCCATATTTGATGCATTAGGTTTAAAAATCTCAGACACTTTCTATTTCAAAGATTAGGTTTCACTTTTTAAACTGGAACTGTACTGTAACTTTATTGTGTGGGCATATATTTAGATGAGGAAATGACCATCCAACATCAGCATATATTGGTTTTGCAGTTTAAAACTGAAATGTATTTTATTATTACATTAGACTAACTTCTACCAAAGCACTTATAGTTTGTTAAAAGAATTCCTAAGTTAATGTTGGTTCACTTTACCCACACTTTTCAATAAGTTTGGTACTTAGATATAAAAGCAATAATAATAATATAATTCTATTCAGAATAAATTCAGTTCAAAATGTGCTTGAATTACATTTAGTGCTGACAGAATTTGTTTATTGCAAAAAGTATCTTTAAGGAATCTAATATTTTAATTTCCCATGAAAGAAGTGTTGAGAGTTTGTCTTTTCAGATCTGTGTTGTAGGTCAATCAAAATCATTTATTGGTCCTAACATTATTGAAGGAAAAACCATTTCTATTTCATTTTCTATATATGCTTTTTTCTTAGTATACCAGCTACTTTTTTTTCTAGCTTTATTGAGAGATAATTGACATATAATTGTGCAAGCTCAAGGTATCCAATATGATTATTTTATACACTTATGTATTGTGACATGATCACGGCAGTAGGATTAGTTAACACCTCTGTCACCTCACATAATTAACATATATATTTTTTTGCGGTGAAAACATTCAAGATCTACTCTCTTAGCAACTTTTCAGCATATAAAACAGTACTGTTAACTGTGGTCACTTGCTATACATCAGATCCCCATTTATCTATATATTAAAAATTGAGCTCTGTTCTTGATTTAGCCTTCCTGGAGCAATACCCAAAATATTCCAGTTTTGAACTTCTTGATGTCCTTCGAAACCTTGGAACAAAGTCTGTAATCTATAAACATAATTTACTATTAAAAACATTAAAACAATGTTATAGATGTTTCAAGATGAAAACTACTACTGAAGGTTCTGATAGGTAATTTTTTAGAATATTAGGTTGTTTATAGATTTGAGTGATGTTGATTTTTCCCCCCTAAAACCAAGCTGCATTCTAGTTACTTGAAGTATTTTAAGACCTTAAACTTGGTCTTTTTCTAAGTGTCATGCTTTGAGAAGGCCTAACATCAGTTAAATGAAGTGAAAATTGCATTCTTGTCTTGATAGAGATGAAAATGGATTTCTGGTCATGAAATAGATGTAGTTGTCACTTTTTAAAAAAGGTGTCAGCAGTTTGCTTCAGCGAGTAAGGTGCAATTCAGTATGGCAGTAAACTTGTGATCTGAGCAATCAATAAAATGCTTCAATAACTTCTGCTTCATTACACTTATAATAAGAGGCTATAGATCCATGGCACATAAAATGTTGATAAAGAGAATATGTGGGGACCGACTGTGACCATTTTCTTGAAAGTACAGTAAGTGCAATATTGCCACCTAGAGTTTGTGCATAGGTAATTATTGCAGAGAGGGAGAAAAAACTGACAATGGGATAAAAAAGAAATGATATTGAAATACTGTTTATTTTCCATCCTTTATCCATGACATATCCTTTATCCATGACACATTTATCTTCATTCGATTCTCCATAAAACTGTTCAGGTCAGGAAAATATTTTCAAATCTGTATTTTTTTCTAATTTTCTTAGAATTACACTACCAAATGTTAAATATGTGTTTTGGCTCAAAATTGAACTTTTTTTTTTTTAACCATGAAAACTCTGTATTAAATAACTCACTTTGGAAAAAAATTAGACTTAAAGATTGTCCGTTTTTACAAGATAATTCAATTATATAAAAACAACTTTATTGACATCTCAGTTGGATACCTTTCAATTAAAAATATTATCTTTTTAAATATTAAACACTCCTTCAAAAATTAAGAGCCAACTTAGTGAAAATTGGAATTTAAAAATAACTATGTAAGAAACTAGACTTTCCTGCTTATGTGATTTTGAACATTTTAATTAACTGTAAGTTCCATTTGTGGATTGTTTAAAATACATCTTCATCTTTACATAAACACTTTAAAAAATACTAGTTATCTCTTTATTTTTCTTGATTAATTAAAAGATTATCTAATTTTATAATATTTTTTGAATGAGCTAATATGGAAAATACATTTTGAACCTAAGCATTACTGAGGTCTTTCTCCCTCTGAACTGGTGACTGAAAATGCCTATTGCATAATAGAAAAAAATTTTAAAGCTGCATTTAAGTGTTTTATGATACTTAATATAAAGCAAACTTAGTATAGGTATTGATGACTTAATAAGGAAAGTTAATCTGGAAAGGTTATTATTTTTATTCTCCCATTTATTTTTCAATTTGTATAGATAAGTTTTATAAGTTTATAGACCTTGGCCTTCACATTTCCATAAGAAAAATAATTTGGCATTAATATATTAGTAATGCATTTTTCTAATATTATACTATTTAGGTATTTTCTGTTCTCATACATCTACGTGTGAATGACTTCTATAATTGTAAAAAATGGAAATGATTGTAACATTAATTTATTTTCCTTTTCTGCTCAAAGTTTTATCCTCAAACATCCTAATATTATATTATCTCAACTTACATGTAACTTAAGACAACTCTTTAGATGAAGAGCTCTTATTTTGAGATTTTAATCGTACTGAGTAGAAAATGTTGCATCTTAAAACCTCTAAATAAGTATAGAATTTTTCTGGTAAAGTAAGTGAAAGTAGGCCTGACAAATTTTCTTTTAAATTACTCAACCACCTAAAGGTATTATTGCCTATGACTCTTTTGAAATGAGAATAAATTTTACAGAGTTACAGCAGCAAAGTGAAAGAGTGTGTTTGATAGATTCCCTGAACAGTTTCAACACCCACAGGTATTATTTGTAAGAAAACAATCATGCGGAGTCTTCAGCTGGTTAGAGAGGGCACAGCATTCTATCTTCACCTGACATCCTATCTGTTCCGTCAACATCCTGGGCCCCCTGCCTGCCGCCCCCTCCTCGCAAAACAATAATGCTCCCTGAGAGGTTTGTGTGAATGGACAAGAATATGAAATTTTTTTCCCTTGAAGAGCTAAAACAGTATTGAAGGCATATTCTTAGGGGGAGGAAAAACAACTGTCTTAAGGATTGACTAGTATTTTCTGTTCTAATTGATCAATGTTGTGAGTAATTGATAGTTAAAGTCTTTGATTATTAAGCCTGACTACTGATTAATGAAAGGGAGACTCTTAAGTGTAAACATTTTGGAAATAGTTGCTTTATTTTATTAAGAGAAATGTGGTTTTCTCTCACCTGTTTTTAATAGCATAGCTTGAATAAACGTTAATCATAACAACATATTGCTGATTTTCAAATAATATAATTCATTATTTGCTTATATTTTATGTATGTAACAGCAGATGGAAATGAGTATAGCATTAATTTACTACTCTCTTCAGTCAAATTTTCTCATTAACTATGTCAGAAAAACAATTTTACATAATTTCCTACCAAATAATTAGCATCCTGTTACATTTAAGATTTCAAGTCCCTAAACAGAGCCAATCATGCATGGAAAAAGAATAGGGCAAGAGTCCATTCATCAGCATTCAGTATATGTCACTGGGAAGTAAACGTTGAAAGTTATCAGAGAACAGAGTGATAGCATAAATAAAAGGCACTAGAAAGGTCCTAGTCTTCAGGCTTGGCAAGCCACAGGTGAGTTATATCTTCTAAAGCCATACCGCCCAATACACTATCCCCATGAGGTTTCACAATTTCAATTAATTTTAAGTAAATAAAATAAAAAATTAAATAAAATTTTAAAATCCTGATTATACTTCTGGCCCTGGATTCCACATTCTATGAGTAACACAAAAACAAAGGATCTTTTATCATGACCTGGTGTTAATTCGGCATTGGGTAGATAAGGCAACCTAGTCTTCACAAAACAAAATAAATTGTGAAACACACACACACACACACACACACACACACACACACCCCTAGGGCACAGTGTATTCACCATCCAACCACCAGATGGACACCTTTAGGGGTTGCAGTTTCTCTCAGGATCCCTATCAATAAACTATATAGCGAGGTGTCCTTAAGGACTATCGTTCTGGCAGTCACTGAATTAATCTTGTCTTGTTTGGTGCAAAAAGATTCCCTTTCCTCCTCCCCAAAAAATAGAGAGGCAAAGAAGACAGACTCAAATGATGAAGTGTTGAATACTCCTTAGGAGCTCAGTCTGTGTGTTAGCCAGTGTTGAAGATACAGGAGAACTATCCCAGACCTTGCCCTCAGGAAGCTTACATTCTTGTTCTGGAGATAAAACACACCCACATGAAACTATTAGGAAATATGCTTATAAGTATATAATTAAGTGCTAAAAAATATGGTATAGATTCTATGTTATACGTGAACTTAAATAAAAGAAAGGTAAAATGTAGAATAAAAGCATTTTAAGGCTGAAATGAACTTTGGAGTCCATCTAGTACAGTCCTCTCATCTTATAGATAATAATAAGAGTAACAGCATTAATAATACCTCATTGTGTTGTTGTGAGAATTAAATAGTTAATGTATATAAAACTCTTAACATAGTAGCTAGGACATAGTAAGTGGCCAGTACGTGTTAGCTATCATCATTCATCATCATCTTTATTATTAATTTTTTCTGCTTTACTGAGGTATAACTGACAAATAAAATTATAAGATATTTAAAGTCTACATTGTGTTGATTTGACATATATATATTGTGAAAGAATTCTCACCATCTAGTTAATATGTACATCACCTTGTATATATATATGCATATTTATATGTATGTGAGAACATTTAAGTTCAACTCTTTGAGCAAATTTCAGTTACATAATACAGTGTTATCAGCTATAGTCACCATGTTTTACATTAGATCCTCAGACCTTATTCATCTTATAGCTGAGAGTTTGTACTCTCTTACCAACCTCTCCCTATTTTCCCTACCCCCAGCCCCTGGTACCCACTTTTCCATTCTTTGTTTCTATGAGTTTGACTTTTTAGATTCAGCATATAAGTGATACCTTTATTATTAATGTTGAAGATAAGGCAATTGAGGTAGAGTTGTAATGGGGCTAGAGCCCCACCACTGCTGTTAGAGTAGGTAAGGTATGTTTCAATAACTGAAATATGGGGAGGTTTTAAAAAGAGGCTCATACACGCAATGGCATGAAGTTGGGAGTAAGATATTATTTTCAAACAGGTTATACTTGGTACAAAAAAGGTTATTGGTGGCCTTTGAAAGATGATGAAACCTTAGAGTGAATAGGGTTAAAGAAAGAACTGATGTTGAAGAAATAGGGCAGTGGGTATAGATAAGACTTCTCAGACATTGAGGTTGGTCCATATTTTTTTGAGGCTCACAGTATATTAAATAATTTTAAAATGTCAAAACAAGATTTTAAAACCATTGGATGTATTTTACATGACTACACTTAAAATTAACTCTATCAACAACTCCTCCCTAATAAGACATAATTGTTCTATTTTTTGTATTACAAGATTCATAAAAATATTAATTCATAATCCATATAGGTAGCTTGGTCTGGTGATGGGACAAAAGTTTTATAACAGCTGTCTCTTTGGTTGACTCTGTCACTGTATCGCTTTGACTGTATGTATAACTTTATTAGGAGGTAAGGAAAAAGGCTTAATTTGTGGCCTGTTTTGAGTATAAGACTGAGGACAAAAGCCTTCCTCAGCCTCAGGATTGAAGCATCTGAGATCTTGGAATGGTTGAGGACTGTAGATGAGGAATGAAAGTCACTTAGTTTGGAAACCATACACTAGAGTTTACTTTAGGAAGGAGATACATGTTTCAAGAAAGCAAATTCACACACACTCTAGACAAGGTATGGAAAAAAGTATTTAAAAATTTTTGCCTAAATCTGATTTGACCTTTCACAACAAGGTACCACTCATGGTAGTCGGGGAAAGGTAAAAACTAAATTTGGTTGAGGCCAGATAATTTAACTAATTCTTTTAGATAACGCCCAGCCTTTTGGCTAAAGGGGCTCAGATACTCATATTTCTGCCCTTCTGTGTTCCTTCCCAGAAGGGTTTATTGGGGGAGGGGGGGTTAAGTCACAACTGTTATTGTTTCTCTGCAGGTACACATAGACCAAAAAGGGGTAGTTTTAAGGAATGACTGACTAGATGCTCAACTTTCATATGTACTTTGTACTAAAATTATCCTCCCTGAGAATGTGCCTGCAGCAGGGGTGCATGCCACTTCTCCTTTCCCATCTTCCACCATCCTTAGGCAAAGCACACCTCTCCCTTATCCTGAATCTACCCTGGTGCTTCACCCCGGAGTGTAAAAACCTCCCGGATATCAAACAGAGGGACATTTTGAAATGTTGGTGCCATAAACTTCTTGTAGGGCTCTGAACCTTTCCTTGTTATAAAAGTGTTTCTGTTAAAGTAGAAATGGGATAGAAATATATGAAGTTGGTGAGAAAAAGGAACAGGTAACCTTCTGATTGTTAAAGAAGAGCTTTCCCATATAGTTTTATTATTATTTTTAATATCTTTATTGGAGTATAATTTCTTCACAATGTTGTGCTAGTTTTCGCTGCACAGCAAAGTGAATCAGCCATATGCATTCATATATCCCCATATCCCCTCCCTCTTGCGTCTCCATCGCACCTTCCCTATCCCACCCCTCTAGGTGGTCACAAAGCACCGAGCTGATCTCCCTATGCTATGCAGCTGCTTCCCACTAGCTATCTATTTTACATTTGGTAGTGTGTATATGTCAATGCTACTCTCTCACTTCGTCCCAGCTTACCCTTTCCCCTCTCCGTGTCCTCAAGTCCATTCTGTACATCTGCATCTTTATTCCTGTCCTGCCCCTAGGTTCATCAGAACCATTTTCTTTTTTTAGATTCCATATATATGTGTTAGCATACGGTATTTGATTTTCTCTTTCTGCCTTACTTCACTCTGTATGACAGACTCTAGGTCCATCCACCTCACTACAAATAACTCAATTTCGTTTCTTTCTATGGTTGAATAATATTCCATTGTATATATGTACCACATCTTCTTTTTCCATTCATCTGTTGATAGACACTTAGGTTGCTTCCATGACCTGGCTATTGTAAATAGTGCTGCAATGAACATTAGGGTGCATGTGTCTTTTTGAATTATGGTTTTCTCTGGGTATATGCCTAGTAGTGGGATTGCTGGGTCATATGGTAGTTCTATTTTTAGTTTTTTTTTTTTTTTTAAACATCTTTATTGGGGTATAATTGCTTTACAATGGTGTGTTAGTTTCTGCTTTATAACAGTGAATCAGTTATACATATACATATGTTCCCATATGTCTTCCCTCTTGCGTCTCCCTCCCTCCCACTCTCCCTATCCCACCCCTCCAGGCTGTCACAAAGCACCGAGTTAATATCCCTGTGCCTTGCGGCTGCTTCCCCCTAATATTTTTAGTTTTTTAAGGAATCTCCATACTGTTCTCCATAGTGGCTGTATCAATTTACATTCCCACCAACAGTGCAAGAGCACTTTCCTCCACATCCTCTCCAGCATTTATTGTTTGTAGATTTTTTGATGATGGCCATTCTGACCAGTGTGAGGTGACACCTCATTGTAGATTTGATTTGGATTTTTCTAATGATTGGTGATGTTGAGCATCATTTCATATGTTTGTTGGCAATCTGTATATCTTCTTTGGAGAAATGTCTATTTAGGCCTTCTGCCCATGTTTGGATTGGGTTGTTTGGTTTTTTGATATTGAGCTGCATGAGTTGCTTGTATATTTTGGAGATTAATCCTTTGTCAGTTGCTTCGTTTGCAAATATTTTCTCCCATTCTGAGGGCGGTCTTTTCGTCTTGTTTATGGTTTCCTTTGCTGTGCAAAAGATTTTAAGTTTCATTAGGTCCCATTTGTTTATTTTTGTTTTTATTTCCATTTCTCTAGGAAGTGGATCAGAAAGGATCTTTTGTGATTTATGTCATAGAGTGCTCTGCCTATATTTTCCTCTAAGAGTTTTATAGTGTCTGGCCTTACATTTAGGCCTTTAATCCATTTTGAGTTTATTTTTGTGTATGGTATTAGTAAGTGTTCTAATTTCATTCTTTTACTTGTAGCTATCCAGTTTTCCCAGCACCACTTATTGAGAGGCTGTCTTTTCTCCATTGTATATTCTTGCCTCCTTTATCAAAGATAGGGTGACCATATGTGTGTGGGTTTATCTCTGGTTTTTCTATCAGTTTCCATTGATCTATGTTTCTGTTTTTGTGCCAGTACCATATTGTCTTGATTACTGTAGCTTTGTAGTATAGTCTGAAGTCAGGGAGTCTGATTCCCCCACCTCCATTTTTTTCCCTCAAGAATGCTTTGGCTACTTGGGGTCTTTTGTGTCTCTATACAAATTTTAAGATGATTTGTTCTAGTTCCATAAAAAATGCCATTGTTAATTTGATAGGGATGGCATTGAATCTGTACATTGCTTTGGGTAGTATAGTCATTTTCACAATATTGATTCTTCCAATCCAAGAACACAGTATATCTCTCCATCTGTTGGTATCATCTTTAATTTCTTTCATCAGTATCTTAAAGTTTTCTGCATACAGTTCTTTTCTCTGCCTAGGTAGGTTTATTCCTAGGTATTTTATTCTTTTTGTGGCAATGGTAAATGGAATTGTTTCCTTAATTTCTCTTTCAGATTTTTCCTCAGTGTATAGGAATGCAAGAGATTTCTCTACATTAATTTTGTATCCTACTACTCTGCCAAATTCATTGATTAGCTCTAGTAGTTTTCTGGTGGCATCTTTAGGATTCTCTATGTATAGTATCATGTCATCTGCAAACAGTGACACTTTTACTTCTTTTCCGATTTGGATTCCTTTTATTTCTTTTTTGTCCCTGATTACTGTGGCTACAACTTCCAAAACTATGTTGAATAATAATGGTCAGAGTGGGCAACCTTCTCTTGTTCCTGATCTTAGAGGAAATGGTTTCAGTATTTCACTGCTGAGAACGATATTTGCTCTAGCTTTGTCATATATGGCCTTTATTATATTGAGGTAGGCTCCCCCTATGCCTGCTTTCTGGAGAGTTTTTATCACAAATGGGTGTTGAATTTTGTCAAAAGCTTTTTCTGCATCTATTGAGATTATCATATGGTTTTTATTCTTCAGTTTGTTAATATGGTGTATCACATTGATTGATTTGTGTATATTGAAGAATCCTTGCATTCCTGGGATAAACCCCACTTGATCATGGTGTATGATCCTTTTAATGTGCTGTTGGATTCTGTTTGCTAGTATTTTGTTGAGAATTTTTGCATCTATGTTCATCAGTGATACTGGCCTGTAGTTTTCTTTTTTTGTGACATCTTTGTCTGGTTTTGGTATCAGGGTGATGGTGGCTTATAGAATGAGTTTGGGAGTGTTCCTCCCTTTACTATATTTTGGAAGAGTTTGAGAAGGATAGGTGTTAGCTCTTTTGTAAATGTTTGATAGAATTTGTCTGTGAATCCATTTGGTTTTGGGCTTTTGTTTGTTGGAAGAATTCTAATCACAGTTTCAATTTCAGTGCTTGTGATTGGTCTGTTCATATTTTGTATTTCTTCCTAGTTCAGTCTCAGAAGGCTGTGCTCTTCTAAGAATTTGTCCATTTCTTCCAGGTTGTCCATTTTATTGGCATATAGTTGCTTGTAGTAATCTCTCATGATCCTTTGTATTTCTGCAGTGTCGGTTGTTATTTCTCCTTTTTCATTCCTAATTCTGTTGATTTGAGTCTTCTCCCTTTTTTTCTTGATGAGTCTGGCTAATGGTTTATCAATTTTGTCTATCTTCTCAAAGAGCCAGCTTTTAGTTTTATTGATCTTTGCTATTGTTTCCTTCCTTTCTTTTTCATTTATTTCTGATCTGATCTTTATGATTTCTTTCCTCTGCTAACTTTGGGGGTTTTTTGTTCTTCTTTCTCTAATTGCTTTAGTGTATGGTTATGTTGTTTATTTAAGATGTTTCTTGTTTCTTGAGGTAGGATTGTATTGCTATAAACTTCCCTCCTAGAACTGCTTTTGCTGCATCCCATAGGTTTTGGGTCATTGTGTTTTCATTGTCATTTGTTTTTAGGTATTTTCTAATTTCCTCTTTGATTTCTTCAGCGATTTCTTGGTTATTTAGTAGCATATTGTTTAACCTCTATGTGTTTGTATTTTTTACAGTTTTTTTCCTGTAACTGATAATAATCTCATAGCACTGTGGTCAGAAAAGATACTTGATACAATTTCAATTTTCTTAAATTTACCAAGGCTTGATTTTTGACCCAAGATGTGGTCTATCCTGGAGAATGTTCCATGAGCACTTGAGAAGAAAGTGTATTCTGTTGTTTTTGGATGGAATGTCCTATAAATATCAGTTAAGTCCATCTTGTTTAATATGTCATTTAAAGGTTGTGTTTCCTTATTTATTTTCATTCTGGATGATCTGTCCATTGATGAAAGTGCGGTGTGAAAGTCCCACTATTATTGTGTTACTGTCAATTTCCCCTTTTATGCTTATGTATTGAGGTGCTCCTATGTTGGGTGCATACATATTTACAATTGTTATATCTTCTTCTTGGTTTGATCCCTCAGTCATTATGTAGTGTCCTTCTTTGTCTCTTGTAATAGTCTTTATTTTAAGATCTATTTTATCTGATATGAGAATTGCTACTCCTTTCCTTTGATTTCCATTCTCATGGAATATCTTTTTCTATCTCCTCACTTTCAGTCTGTATGTGTCCCTAGTTCTGAAGTGGGTCTCTTGTAGACAGCATATACACAGGTCTTGTTTTTGTATCCATTCAGCCAGTCAGTTTCTTTTGGTTGGAGCGTTTAATCCATTTGCATTTAAGGTAATTATCAATATGTTATATTCCTTTTACCATTTTCTTAATTGTTTTGGGTTTGTTTTTGGAGGTCATTTTCTTCCCTTGTGTTTCCCACTTAGAGAAGTTCCTTTAGCATTTATGTAAAGCTGGTTTGGTGGAGTTGAATTCTCTTAACCTTTGCTTGTCTGTAAAGGTTTTAATTTCTCCATCGAATCTGAATGGGATCCTTGCTGGGTAGAGTCATCTTGGTTGTAGGTCTTTCCCTTTCATCACTTTCAATATGTCCTGCCACTCCCTTCTGGCTTGCAGAGTTTCTGCTGAAGGATCAGCTGTTAACCTTATGAGGATTCCCTTGATGTTATTTGTTGCTTTTCCCATGCTGCTTTTAATATTTTTTCTTTGTATTTAATTTTTGACAGTTTGATTAATATTTGTTTCGGCATGTTCCTCTTTGGGTTTATCCTGTATGGGACTCTCTGCACTTCGTGGACTTGATTAACTATTTCCTTTCCCATGTTAGGGAAGTTTTCGACTATAATCTCTTCAAATATTTCCTCAGACCCTTTTTTCTTCTCTTCTTCTTCTGCGACCTCTTTAATTCGAATGTTGGTGTGTTTAATTTTGTCCCAGAGGTCTCTGAGGCTGTCAATTCTTTTTATTCTTTTTCTTTATTATGCTCCCTGGCAGTTATTTCCACCATTTTATCTTCCAGCTCAGTTATCCATTCTTCTGCTTCAGTTATTCTGCTATTGATTCCTTCTAGTGTGTTTTTAATTTCATTTATTGTGTTGTTCATCACTGTTTGTTTGCTTTTTCATTCTTTTAGATCCTTAATAAATGTTTCTCATATTTTCTCCATTCTGTTTCTCAGATTTTGGATCATCTTTACTATCATTACTCTGAATTCTTTTTCAGGTAGGTTACCTGTTTAATCTTCATTTATTTGTTCTTGTAGGTTTTTACCTTGCTCCTTTGTCTGTAACATATTTTTTTGTCTTTTCATTTTTTTTTTTTTGATAGGTGGGGCTGTATTCCTGTCTTACTGGTTGTTTGGCCTGAGGTGTCCAGCATTGGAGTTTGCAGGCAGTTGGGTAGAGCCAGGTCTTGGTGCTGAGATTAGGACCTCTGGGAGGCCTCACTCCAATTAATATTCCCTGGGGTCTGAGGTTCTCTGTTAGTCCAGCAGTTTGGACTTGGAGCTCTCACCACAGGAGTTCAGGCCCAACCTCTGGTCTGAGAACCAAGATCCTGCACGCTGTGTGGTGTGGCAAAAAAGGAAAAAAGAAATAAAGGAGCAGTGCAATATCAAAGAATAAAAAACAAAATAAAATTAGAAAGATGAAAAATATATTAGGAAAATTAAAAATATAATTGAAACAACCGGTCACTGAGGGTTCCTCCCATCCCCTTAGGTGTCCGTGGTCCCCCACCAGTGCCTGGTAGGTGCCCTAATTATGCGCAGACATGAATTCCGTGTCCTCCTAGTCCACCATCTTGACTCTGTCCTCCATGTAGTTTTAAAAATGAAGATGTTTGACACAAAATTGTTCTGGTATTTAATTTCATTGGATAGATTTAAAAGAAAAATTTAACAGTTTTAATTAGTAGTACCAATATTTATAAGATGCCAGAAAACACATCTTTCACCACTGTTTGTAAGCTAATAATAAAAAAATTTTAACGTTTACTTAAAATGTTAGTGTGCAGCTTTCTAAGTGAGGGGAATCTAGTTTTCTAAGTTCTTTTAGATAGTATGTGAGTAAAATATTTTGGAGTCCTCATGGTGCCAGGGAGGGAAAATGGTCATTTGAGCCACGTGATGCCAACTGCTGAGGTATCACTGGTCTTGTCTGTTGCTGAGGTTTGCAGTGGATATAAGTCCTGAACCACTACTGGCTGCTCTCTGCTTGGTCAGGAGTGCTCCCTGGAAGCTTTAACTTTAGCTTGGCTCTCACTGAGTTTCTACCACATTCTCCATCTTGCCCATGGCCTACGTAGGTCACCCTGCAGCCTCTGCAGTGCAGTCACTGGGGACATTTGACCCTTAATATTTGTGGCCCATTTGGCTTACCATTTTGCTACCTTTTAGTTCCCTAGAGGCCATGTGAGAATATGTAGGTCTTATCCATACCCCAACTGAAAGCAACTCAAGAAAGCTAGATCATAGCCTTCTTTCTGCTTCCTACACACTATTCCATTGCATTTACTCTGTGACTCCATCTCCCTCTGTTCTGCCCAAGGCTGGTGAAGGGGGCAGCCTCAATACAGACCCTTCCCAGAATACCAAATGAGAATCCAGATTGACATCTTTTGTCCTTAGGTTTCTCCTCAATTTATCTAATGCACCTGCCCCTCTTTCTGCTAAAGCTGAGAGATAGTAGACCATAGTAAAAAAAAAAAAAAAAGTAATTTTACATTATAATTCAGTATTATATACATACCCCTCCACATATGAATATAAAACAAGAGTTTTTCAAAATAAGATTTGACCTTACAACTTTTGAGGCACTGTCAAAATACTGGCTTGTACTCACTAAGTTGAATTCACAGCCCACTGACATATAGTATCAGGGCTACATTTCATCCTACATACTTCAACGTGGCTTTTTATTTTTAATTTTTTTAATTGAAGTATTGTTGAGTTACAATATTGTGTTCATTTCATATGTACAGCAAAGTGATTCAGTTATATATACATATAATGTTCAGATTATTTTCCATTATAGGTTATTACAAAACATTGAATATAGTTCCCTGCATTATACAGTAAATCCTTGTTGCTTACCTAGTTTATGTAGAGTAGTTTGTATCTGTTAATCCCATACTTCTAATTTATCCCTCCTCCTCCTCCCTTTCCCCTTTGGTAACCATGAGTTTGTTTTCTATCTGTGGGTCTATTTCTGTTTTTAACATGGCTTTTTAAATTTAAAAATTTACCTCATATGCTATTCTTGAATTTTTCAAACATAGAGAAATGCTGAAAGAATTTTACAGTGAACACCTGTACATCTACCACCTAGAATCTAGTATTAACATTTTACTATACTACTTGATTTGTCAAATGGCTATCCACCTATTCATCTCTTTATCCATCCATTCAACCACTTTTTGATGTATTTCAAAGTAAGTTTCAGACATCACATATTCTTTCCCCTCCCTCCTTCCTTCCTTTCTTTTTCTCTTTCTCCCTTTCTTCCTTTCTTTCCAAGCTGGCATATGTTGTAATTGTTTTGTATCTGGCATGTACTAGGTTGTTAAATATTTTGAATATCACTAGGGACCAGAGGTAGAATAGGAGCACAAAGCTATGAGCAGAACTAAAGTCACAGGCCTGCTGGGGTCCTCGTTTGAAGTAATATGTGGTACCTACTAAAGAATTACAGGGACTTAAAAGGCTCTATGTGAGATGGGGTCTGGGAGCTGGTTCACTGTGTGAATGCAAAGACAGGGCTCCCCAGTCCTCTCAACCTCAACCTTGTTCTAGCTCAGGAAAGGAGGCTGAACAAATTTGCAGACCTACTGATAGGACCAATGGATTTATAGAGACCCCTTGACCTACTGAGTGAAGGGCAGCACAAAGTTTGATTCCTCAGAACTGAGCCAGCCACTTACTGCTTCTGTGACCAGATATTTACTATTCATAATAGCATCAGAGAGTAGGAGCACCAAACAACCTTGTAGGACTTGGTTCTGCACTGGAATCAGTGAGTTAGGTAAAGATGATGGAAGCATTCCTGGATAGGGAGGGAGGAATACTCTAGAAGGAGACTCAAGATGGGTTAAACTTCAGAAAGAAGAAAAGGGAGCTCAGAAGGAAGGAAACAAAGTCAGGAAACAGTGGTGACTATATAAATTGATAGAATGGAAGTTTATCAATATTATTGGTATTTTCTAAGAAATAACTTTTGATTTAACTTTGTTGGGGTCTGCTTTTTACTTTATCGATTTTTTTCTTTATTAATTTCTTTCTTCTGCTTTTGTAGGGCTAAATTAAGTCTTCTTTTTCTAGTTTTTTACAGTGAAAGCTTAGATCGTTATTTTTAGACCATTCTACTTTTCTAATACAAATATTGTAATGCTATAAATTCCCCTCAAAGCATTGCTTTAGCTGTGTATATCAAATTTCAATATGCTGTATTTTCATTTTTATTCAGTTCAAAAGATTTAAAAATTTCCTTGTGATTTCCTTATCCATTATTTAGAAGTATGTTTTAAAATGTCCAATTATTGGGGGATTTCTATGTAATTTTCTTTTATGATTTCTAGCTTATTTCCATTGTGGTCAGAGAACACACTCTGTATAATTTTAATTCTTTGAAAAATTTTGAGATTTGTTTTATGGCTTAGAATATGATGTAAACTAATGTGCCATGTGTGTTCTACTTTGTTGGTTGTGAGTGTTCTATAAATGTCAATTTGCTCAAGTTGCTTGATGGTGTTGTTCACATCTTCTATTATCTTTGCTGTAATTGTGGATTTGTTTATTTCTCCTTTCAGTTCTAACAGTGTTTTCTACATATACTTTGAAACTGTGTTAGTGAAGCCATATACATCTAGGGTTGTTATATTTTCTTCATGAATTAACTTTTAAAAATCATTATGCAATGTTCCTCTTTATTTCTGTTAATATTTTTTGTTCTGAAGTCTACTTTGTTTTATATTAATATATAGTTGCTCCAATTTTCTTTTCACTAATGTTATTAGGAGATACTGTTGTCCATCCTGTTACTTTTAATGTATCTGTGTCTTTATATTTAAAGTGTTTCTTGTAGAAAGAATATATTTGGGTCTTGCTTTTCCTTCCAATCTCATGATTTCTTACTTTTGAGTGTTTAGACCATTTATATTTAATATAATTATTGATATGATTGGGTTTAATCTTGTCATTTGTGTTCTATTTGTCTCAATTGTTCTTTCTTCCTTTTATCTTCTTTACTAACCTCTTTCGAATTAGGTATTCTTTTAATGATTTCATTTTGTCTCTACCATGGGTTTATTAGCTGCATATCTTTTTTTTTTTTTTTAACTGCATATCTTTGTTTAATTTTGTGTGTATGAGTGTAGCTGCTCCAGGATTTACAATATATATATTTAACTTTTCATAGTCTTTGAATAATATTTATTATTTTATTATAAGCTAAGAAATTTATACCATACAGTTCCATTTATCTCTCCTGTTCTTTGTGCTACTATTGTTATATATCTTGCTACATATGTTAAACTCAGAAAATCTTGTTGTTATTATTATTATTATTATATATTCTTTTTTGCGGTACGCGGGCCTCTCACTGTTGTGGCCTCTTCCGTTGTGGAGCACAGGCTCCAGACGTGCAGGCTCAGCGGCCATGGCTCACGGGCCTAGCCGCTCCGTGGCATGTGGGATCTTCCCAGACCGAGGCATGAACCTGCGTCCCCTGCTGGCAGGCGGACTCTCAACCACTGCGCCACCAGGGAAGCCCTTGTTATTATTTTTTATGTAAACACTTATCTTTTAAAGAGACTTTAAAGTGAGAAAAAAAAAGTCTTTTGTTCATTTACTCATATGCTTATGGGTTTTGACACTCTTTATCCCTTAACAAATCCAAATGCCCACTTCAATTGTTTTTCTTTTGCCCAAAGAACTTCCTTAAACATTTCTTTTGCTAAAACTTTTTTTTTTCTGAGAAAGTGTATGTTTCCTATTTGGTGTTGAAAGATATTTTCACTGGGTGTGGAATTCTAGGTAGGTTTTTTTTTTTTTTTTTTTTTAGCTTTATAGTGCTGTTCCACTGTATGTATTCTGGCTATACACGTTCTGATGCTACATTGGATATCATTCTTATCTGAGTTTCCCTTTTGTAATGAGATGTTTTTCTGCTGCTTTTATGATTTTATATTTCTCACTTTTTTTTTTTTTTGCAATTTGATCATGATGTGTCTTTTGTTTTTTTGTTGGGGAGCGGGAGGATTTATCTGCTTGAGATTTGTTGAACTACTTGGATCTGTTGGGTTCTATTATTTATTGAATTTTTGGCCTTTATTTTTTAAAATACTTTTTCTGTTCCTAACTCTCTCTCCTCTTTTTCTAGACTCTAGTTACTCATATGTTAGCCTGATGTATTTTTTTCCCCAGTCCTTTTTCTCTGTTTTTTTCATTTTGAATTGTTTCTGTGGTAACCATTAGAGTGATCTAGGGAACAAATCACTTCCAATTCCATGAGAAACCATTACAGAAGAAAGCTGCAACTACAACAGTTTGCCTGGAATTAAGGCATTTAGCTTCAGAATTTCAAGTAGGAGAGGAAATAATATTCTAAACATAAACACTATCTTTCCATCTATATTCTTCTGTGTGGTTTCTTAAGTCTTCTATTATCAAGACTCTCTTACCAGTTCAAATTTATTTCTTCTCATTCCCTAATACTAGAACTCTTCTTAAGTCAAGTCATTCTTACCACTGTCCAGTAATCAGACCATACTCCTTCCTAGCTTTGTTTCCATTCCATTCTCTTATATGGAATGGAAATGTCTTTCTTATTTCACCTTATTTCAAAACAATGAAATATTTGAGACAAAAGATTAATATAAACATTTGTGTAACCCAAATCCTTTCTTCATATTTTATTCTTAGGAAATAAAACATAAAGATAGAATTTCTGGCCTTTCTCACCTTCTGAAATGGCCCACGCTCTGTCTGTGGAGTGTGTTTCTCTCTAAATAAATCCACTTCTTACCCCCCCCCAAAAAAAAGGGCTTCCCTGTTGGTTAAGAATCTGCCTGCCAATGCAGGGGACACGGGTTCGAGCCCTCGTCCAGGAAGATCCCACATGCTGTGGAGCAACTAAGCCCGTGCATCACAACTGCTGAGCCCGCGCGTCTAGAGCCCGTGCTCCGCAACAAGGAGTAGCCCCCACTCGCTGCAGCTAGAGAAAGCCTGTGTGCAGCAATGAAGACCCAAAGCAGCCAAAAATAAAATAAACAAATAAATTTATATATAAAAAAAAGAATTTCCCCTCCCTTTGCCTCCTTTCCAGATGTAATCATTATCCTGAATTTCTAGGGATATTTTATATGACTACATACACGTATACTCTCTATATATGTACATGTAATCATATAAAAGTTTTACATTTTCATAGTTTATATAAATAGTATATTATGTATATTGCTCTGTATCTGCAACATTATGAGTTGTATTCATGTTGATTTATAAAGCTGTTATGCATTGATTTTTAACTGTTATGCAGTATTTCATTGTGTGAATATATACAATCTACATATCTGATTACTTGTTGGCGCGGTTTGTTTCCAAATTTGCTGTTACAAAGAATGCTCCTACAAACATTTGTGTATATTATTCCCTATGCACACGTATGACGATTTCTCCAGGGTATATATATATATAAAAGCAAAATTGTGAAAAGAGTATGCACAGTTTTGTGGGTTATTGGTTTTTTTAATATTACAGTGCAATTATGTCACTTTATACTTACATCAGCAGTTTATAACATTTCTATTTCTCTTCACCTTTCCCACACAAGCATACCTTCTGTGACTTATTTACCTAATAATAGTTAGTAATACTTCTAAGCAATGCTAAGGAGGTCTGTTATGGTTATGTCATATTGTATGCGATGATTAATTTTATGTGTCAAGTTGACTGGGCTAAGGGATGTCCAGATAGCTGGTAAAACGTTATTTCTGGTTGTGTCTGTGAGGGTGTTTCCCTAAGAGCTTAGCTTTGAATAGGTAGACTGAGTAGAGAAGATTGCCCTCACTAATGTTAGTGGGCATCATCCAATCCATTGAGGGCCTGAAGAGAACAAAAAGGCAGAGAAAGGTGAATTTGCTCTCTTGCTTGGGCTGGGACATCCATTTTCTCCTGTCCTGGAGCATTGGTGCTCCTGGGTCTCAGGCCTTAGGGTTTGGGGAACTACACCACCACTTTCCTGGGCCTCCATCTTACTTACTGCAGATTGTGGGACTTTTCAGCCTTCACAATTACATGAATCAATCTCTCCTAATAAGCCTCTTTCTATAATCTATATGTATCCTATTGGTTCTGTTTCTCTGGAGGACGCTGATTAATACGCTGTACTTTATAATCATTCTCCTATTGTAATACAATTATATTGTTTTTTTCTTTTCCTAAAATAAAATTCTTTGTAATTATTTACTTAGGATAATGCCGAGAATGAAAATTATTATTTAAGTTTATAAATACATAAAGTTCTTGATAAGTCTTTCAAAAGGGTTGAATCAGTGTAACCTTTTCAGGATCAGGTATTAATATTTTATTTTAAAATTTATTTATTTATTATTTTTATTTTTATTTTTGGCTGTGTTGGGTCTTCATTTCTGCACGCGGGTTTTCTCTAGTTGCAGCGAGTGGGGGCCACTCTTTGTTGCGGTGCGTGGGCTTCTCATTGTGGTGGCTTCTCGTTGCAGAGCACCAGCTTCAATAGTTGTGGTGTGTGGGCTCAGTAGTTGTGGCTCACGGGCTCTAGAGCACAGTCTCAGTAGTTGTGGTGCACAGGCTTAGTTGCTCCATGGCATGTGGGATCTTCCCGGACCAGGGCTCAAACCGGTGTCCCCTGCACTGTCAGGCAGAGTCTTAACCACCAGGGAAACCCAGGATCTGGTATTAATATTTTAATGTGTTTGATAGTTTAATATGTATGTATTTCATTGTTTTTATTAGCACTTACTATATTACTCTTGAGGTTAAACATTTTCCATATACCTGTTAATTAAACAAGTATTATTCAAATTATTCAAATGGTCATTTGCACATTTAAAATAGATTTCTAACATTAATTTAAAAATCGTACTTGTATTGAACCTCTAAAATTTTGTTTTACATAAAATTTTAATACAAAATACAAAGTGTAATTGCAACATAATGCATCAGATTTAAAAAAAAATCAGCAATTAGAAGCCTCTATATAGTACACAGACTTCAATCTTGTGAGGTTACTTTAACAATACTGCTTTGCTCAAAACCATTTGGGATTTACATTAATTATATTTGAATATCCTCAATGATAACATTTCTATCTTTGTATATTGAATTTAATTTTTTTGAAATACAAAAAGTCATTTTTGCCAAATCTGGTGAAAAACTTAGGGTTAAGTATCAAATAGTTTCATTAAGAACATACTATGAGGCTAAGAATTTTCATTAAGAACTAATTTCTAGGTAAATATTGCCCATTATATGTTTCAGAGAACCTTCCAAATGCTTCAGCAATTATACACAAGAATCCTTATTGAATGTTTTACCTGTGGTTTGAGTTTTATATGAACAATGTCATTTATGTCAAGGAAATAAAGTCATTTTAACCTGTGATTTTGACATGGACTTAGAATATAGGAATTTTGGTATCAAGTCCACTCTTTCTATTCATTCAAAATTCATGGCATATCTTCAGAGCAACTTTTTTATTCTCTTGCCAAGCCAGTTTACTATACTACTTAAGAATGTGGGTGCTAGAGTCAGATTGCCTGGATTCAAGTCCAAGCAATGTGATTTGACCAGCTCTGTGGCCTTGGACAAGTTGATTAACCTCAGTTTCAATTTCTCATCTGTAAAATGGGAATAATAATAGGGCTGTAGTGAGATAATACTTGTAAAAGCTTAAAAATGAGATAATATCCTGAAATGATAATATCTATATGTGCTTAGAACAGTGCCTGGCACATAGAAAACATTCAATAAATGTTAGCTGCTATTATTATTATTGTTATTAATTATTTTATCATCTGTCTTTTCTCATATTCAATCAGTTACCTTACAAGGCATGGTACCTTGTTCTTAGTTGGTCACCTTTCTTTCAATTACCTATTTGGATACACTAAATACGCGTTTGACACTGTCCTGATGTAAGTGGTTTCCAAGCCTGACAGCATTAGAATCACATAGATACCACCTCTGCTCAATTCATATTCAGCCAATCTGGGGCAGGACCAGGAGTCTAGTTTATTAAAAATGCTCCAGAGATGATTCTGAAATTCAGCTAGTTTGAAGTATCATGAGCGCCTTCTCTACTTTCCTGAAAACCTTTTTGAGCTCAGTTAAAAAATTTTTTTTTGACATGACTTTATCCCCTCTAGCTTCTTTTAACAGGTTGTATATTCTTTTGCAGATTTAATTTCACATACAAATAATTATTTAATCTAAATTTATTCTGAAATTTTTACTCTAAACCTTTTTTTACTGTAAATTTTGTTTTTACTTGAAATCATTTGTTTCTGATATGGGCTGTGTATGTGTATGTGTGTGAGCCTGTGTGTGGGTTTCTTTAGCACCATCTCAGGCACGAGGGCTGGCCAGCCTTTGGAGCACTGTTGCTCCAGGTTAACGCTTGTTTAAACTTGTCCTTGCTACGATCACACCTTTCCTGGCTTCTTCAAGCCATGCATGAGAACCAGCCTCATTTCTTTAAAGTAGCATCTCATATGCTCAGAAAATTCACCTATTCAATTTCAGCAAAATTATCTATTTATCTACCAAATTTTACTGAAAAGTAGGAGCTTGCCATAGAATTGGAATGTTTTCCAGGTTTGGTGTATGACCAATAAGTGGAGGAGAGTGGGTGAAAGTGGAAAGCTTCAATTAAAAGTCATAATATAGGTTTGAAATACCTCTATCAATTTTTATTAATGTTATTTGAAGTTAGACTCTGAATTTTTAATCCTTTTCAACCCATCAACTGTTTGACATTTAGCTGTTACATCTTACTGTGACCCTTTTTATAAAAGTATACTTATACTGATATCATAAAAGATAGAATTTAGTTCTTGAACCCCTCTGCAAATGTCATTGGACACTGGACAGTAAATGTAGCCCAAATAACCCGATGTCAGGAAATATAAAAATCAAGGCAGCATTTTAATGACAAAAGCTTTAAAAAAGTGATGTCCGTTTAAGGAAAACAGTCTTTTGTAACATTCAGGTAGTGACTATAAATTAGAAACATAGAAATAGGACTTCAAAAGGAAGTCATTGCTTTATCTTTTTCCTTTAAACATTTATTTTCGAGTATCAAGAGGAAAGATTTTGGGAAGAAGAATAACAATGGCACAGAAGACTATATAGTATGTTATATATTTTTTATCAATGTGTAAACCAATTACATTAATTTCCTCACATTTTGGGTTTTGTGAGAACTTCAGTGCATATTAGAAATGCTATCTCTTATTTCTCTTCCCATGTCCTTATTAATTAAGAAGCAATCTTTCTATAATTACAACTGTATGTTTTCTTTGACAATCTGTATATGATTGATTTTTTTTAACAGTAAAAGACTAAGAGACAAAAATGCACTATGAAATATTTCTCCATTTAGTGGGAACATACTTTACAGAGGAGTTATTTCTGCATCTTGTAATGCTTATATTTCTTTGAAATAACATAGGGTTTCAAATAATGGTCAGTTGATAAATACAGGTTGAACACAAAATCTTTGTTAGAAGACATGGACAGAAACATTGAGTATAAATTATAAAAGAAACTATTCTTTTAGTTGAATTCCACTTACATATTATTTCTCTAAGAATTTGTTTCTACAAAAATGAAATGACATTACTTTAGTGACTTTCATTCTTTAAAGGCAGGGAAAAACCCATGTAGTATATTATATTATCAAATGTTGAATCATTTATAACAGCATGTGTTTTACTACTTCGTACTTTTAAAGTATTCTGTCTTATAATAAGTAATCCCCCTTTCAATCGAGTATGTACCTGCCTTAAACAGAATAGTTTCAGGGTACAATCACTGGAATGAAATGTGTAGAGTGCATTGTTTTTCTATGTAAGATTTAGTTTCTAGTGACAACATCTGGATTTTTTTCTTACAGTTACTTCTCGTTTTCTCTTGTATGTCTAACTGCATATGGATTATATGGACTACTTTGTGCTATTCCTTTGCATACATAATGCATGCTTTTCCCATTTATGATTTTATTTACTGTGGCAGGTTTTCAAAATCTACTTGGGTTGTTTATAGTCCTCCAGATCAGAAAATCTAAACATTTAGTTTTTTTCATGATTTGACTTAAAATCATTTTGAAGTTCAGATATATCAGCCTGCATTTACAAATCGACCTACCCATTTTCAAATGTACAAATAAGCAAACACCAAATAAACACACCTCCCCTACCTCTTGCCATAATTTCTTTCTCTTCGTGGAAATGAGGACTGCTGGCTTTGGGAACGTCTGTGAAATGTTACCGTTTGAGTATGCCTTCCTGTCCCCCTTTCCCACCCTCTTCCTCCTCTAGTTGCAGGCTCAGTGTGGTGGAGGGGGAGCGGATTGTCCCAGCAGGAAGTATTCTGCCTTATTGCCCATCTCACCCCATTTATCATGTTGTTTCTGAGGAAAATGTATTTTGAGTCTTATGCTAATTAATAAACACATTTATTGAAACAAAATCCACTTGTAGTGTTAAAAAATATGTATATTTAGATCCAAAGACAGAGAGAGGAGTGGAATTATTTCACTTCTGGGCATGGCACAACCTGATTTATGCTTTAGAAAGACCACTCTGGCAGCTCTGAAACCAGAAGCAGGAAACGCAATCAGTGCAGAGTCCAGGCTTGGACATGAGGTTCTGGGGAGGGGAAATGGGGTGGGTGTTTTAAAACCAGAGGCCACACGCCATCTCTGTCCACTTGGGACAGCTACGTTTTTGAGTGGATAGCACTCTCTTGGCTTATCTATGAGGAAGTGTTGGATGGCTGGAAGTGGTTTCTGCTGCAGGAGAAATGAAGCATCTGCCTTGGGGTTATGGCATACAGCTGCCTTAGCTGATCTGGTGCAAGCAATTTGATTTTATGACACCCACTAGTCATTTCAGCAGAGGTGAAGTCCGCAGTGGACTAAGTGGCCAGGTTAGGGTTCTTAAGTAGCTTGGATTGTGAGGTATAGATCTGCCCCTTTTGCAAATGAATACTGTCCCCAATCACAGCTAGGTCAAAGTTCTTCTCAATGGTGCAGAGTAGGATCACAACTCACCCATGGATTCTGAAACCTGAGTTCAAGTGTTGTAGACTTTTACAGGATAGATTCACCTCAGGATTTTTCTATGTATGTATTATAAATTAATAATGATTTTAAACTTTCATAATCATTCATAAGCATTAGGAAATTTATCTTGGGTCTAATTATCTATCAATCATCTATCTAACTGTTTATATCTTCTATGACTCCTGCCATAAGGAGAAAATAATATTCATATTACTTTATATTATTCATATTAATAGTTACAGCCCCCTTCTGCCCAGATTACTAGGAATTCCAGTGTTTCTTCTGGAATTCTCCCCTTTTGAAGTTTCTTGGTTTCCTTTCCTATTAACACATCTCAGTGGGGACCATCTCATTGCATTAGCGAAGCTGTACTAACAGCTGTAATACCTCTAAAGGAAGAGGTCAGGAACTCCATCATGTTCTGCCCTAGATGCTCCTTGGCTCTGCACAGAAGTGTGGGAGGGGCAGCTTTGTTAAACCACAGATAAGGTTCTGTGACACGCTTCTCCTGGAGCAGTAACTGCCTGTTTGTGTTATATTTATGAAATTAACAAGGGCCGCTCCAGAGCTTTTTTTCCAGAACAAAAAAGGCCTGCTCTAAGAAGATGTGCCATCTCCATTTTTAGGCAGAGAAGTGGCTGATAAGATTAAAATGGCAAGTTTTAAAAAATCAATACATTTGGCTAACTGGGGGTTTTGTGAGTACATACACACACAACACACATATATATGTTATGCATATATATCATCTATACATACACATAACATATATCATAATCTCTTGATTACTAGTATTGAACAAAATGTATATTTTAGTTGTTTGGACATGCTTGAATTTAGACAAATTTAGTTTTTCTTTTTTTAGGATTTATTATTTATTTATTTAAGTTTATTTTTGGCTGCATCGGGTCTTAGTTGCAGCATGTGGGCTCTTCATTGCTGCGCATGGGCTTCTCTCCATTTGTGGTGGGTGGGCTTCTCTCTAGTTTGGGCTTGTGGGTTTTCTCTCTCTAGTTGAGGTGCGTGAGCTCAGTAGCTGTGGCGCTCGGGCTTAGTTGCCCTGCAGCCTGTGGGATCTTAGTTCCCTGACCAGGGATCGAACCCACGTCCCCTGCACCAGGGAAGTCCCAGACAAATTTAATTTTTTAAATGTGGGATTTCTAACCCTATTTTGGACATAGATTTGATGAAAAAACTCACCCATATTCATGCATATAAATCAGTTAAAGATATAACTATTAAAATATCTTGTTTATACTACCTATGAATATCTTAAAAATTGAAATATAATAATTTGCATATTTATATTGAATTGTACAAGAGTTTACAGTAATGTCTTATATTACTAAGGTAAGAAATTTACCCTAAGTTAGCATATCTTTTAAATTTAGCTTCATTATATAGTGAATAACCTCCTTTTCCTTCACCAGGAAACTTGTATTAGTGAACTAAAATGATAAAAACACATTTCCGTTATCTTATTTGTAACCTATAATTTCTGAAGACGAATTTAAGGTATATTGTCTCTTTAAATGACATTAAATTAGACCTCGGTTTCTGTTTCCTGTCACTTTCTATTATTTTGTACTTGTTCATCAGTCCTTGGGGGAAATCAGAGCCTGTGTGGCTCTCCCTGATCTGCATAATGCTCAGTGAGGGCGTGGTCAGGAGGTGCCTCCCCTCCCCCCAGATTGACATTCTTACCCAATCTCCCACCCATTGTTAATCCCACTGGGTCCTGGCCCAATGAAGCAAAATGAAAGCCACTTTTAAAAAGTAACTTAAAAAGTAAACTCTACTATTTTCAATGTTTCAATCTACTTTCACAATATACATTTTGAAATTTAGTCTTTTTTGTTGTTGTTTACTATTTCATGTCTCAACAACAAAGTTTCTTATGGTTAAAATACAGTATTAACCATGGTTCCAGGATTTTCACCTCAGAAAATTCATGTGCAAATAACTTTATTTTGTAATAGTCTGTGGGATTACATATGCACACATTTCTAATTACAGAAACATATTGTTTGCATCAGTGAAAAAAAAAAAGAATCCAGGCCCCATGTGGTCACTTGATCACCTTTTGATGAAAACAACTCTTCTGTTTCACAGTGAATTAAGATATTTTTCATCCACTTTATTTTAAATGTAGGAGTTGTCATAAGTGAATAAGTGATCTTCTGTAAAATTACATTTATAAAGTATAAAATGAAAGTCTCCCAAAGAAAACCATTCCCCAGTGATAACTGCTGTTAATAACATTTTCTAGGTGTATTCATATATATACATATACGTACTTTCCTTTTATACAAATAATATTATGTAATTTGTTTTATTGTTTATTATACCATGGACCTCTTTCCACATTAGTACATAGAGAGTGACCACTTTTCATGGCTGTATGTATTCCACTGTGTTAGGCTTTGGGATCTAATGATACTTAAAAAAAAAATTTTATTTATTTATTTATTTATTTTTAGCTGTGTTGGGTCTTTGTTGCTGCGCGTGGGCTTTCTCTAGTTGCGGTGAGCGGAGGCTACTCTCTGCTGTGGTGCACAGGCTTCTCATCGCAGTGGCTTCTTTTGTTGCAGAGCATGGGCTCTAGGTGTGCGGGCTTCAGTAGTTGTGGCTCATGGGCTCTAGAGTGCAGGCTCAGTAGTGGCACATGGGCTTTGTTGCTCTGTGGCATGTGGGATCTTCCCGGACCAGGGATTGAACCCGTGTCCCCTGCATTGGCAGGCAGATTCTTAACCACTGAGCCACCAGGGAAGTCCCGGGATCTAATGATACTTTTAGATGTTGATAAAAACTTTGATAAATAGACTTAGGGCCAGGGAGGAATTAAAATACAGTCTCCACTTTACTATTGACAATGCTAAATTTGAGAAGATGGCTTTGACATGAGGCTAAAATCACCCCTGAGTTGTACTCTGCCAGAGGTGAAGTGACCAAAGAAGTGCGTGCTTACCCTGGAGCACAGCAAATAACTGCCCTGGCAGAAAAGGAAGAAGCATGCCAGAAAAAAAGATGGAAAGAGGGAGAGGAAGAGAGAATGAGAGAGAGGTTGGGAGGGAGGGCACACTTCTGCTAATAATACTGAGTATGAATTCCTAGAATTAGAATTATTGGAACAAAGAAGACCTACATTTAATTTTTCCACAGATGTTGCCTAATAGCTCAACAAGAAGTTTGAGCTCATTTACATTGTACCCAAAGATGAATTAGTGTGCCATTTCTATGCATCCTCACTTTTATTCACCTGTGCCAACTTAATAGATTAAAAAAAATCTCATTTAAGAAAAATCTGTTGATTGATTATTAGTGAAGTTAAGTGTATTTCTGTATGTTTATTGGTCACTTGTATTTCTTTTGTAATTCATCCATCGTAACTTTGCCTAATTAACTATGTTCATCTTCTGTTAATGAGTTGTGAACATTCTTTGTGGATTAAGTGTATATAAATTATCTGTCATTTGTAAATGCAATACATTTCTCTCTAAGTCTGTCATTTATCTTCTAAAATTTCTAGTGTCCTTTGAATATAGTAGTTAAATTTCTGTTTACTTGGCTTTGTCACTTTTGAAAACAATAGTTTCTGGGTTCTGTATCATACTAAGCAAAATTCTCACATCCTAGGAATATGAGAATATTTTTCCCCTAGTATTTTAATTTTTAAGTCTTTAATTCATATGGAATTAATTTTTGTAGTCATGCTGGGAGTATAAAAGCCTATACTTTACTATTATAAAAGTTAATTCATTTATCTATATTGGAGAATTTGTAAAAGTACTAATTAACTGTGCTTAGCTTTTTATTTTAAGCTTGTAAATGAATTACTCATTTACTCATTACAAGGAAGTTTAAGTATTCTATAATATCTTATCTTCAATTTTAATTATGCATATAGACTCTACATTATGAATTCCTGTAGCAGAAATGATAAAAAGAAAACTGCATCACTGATACCTTGTAGGTAGGAGGTCTTCAAAATATTGAACATGATTATTCCATTTGAATTTTTTTCTGATTAAAGAACTAAAAACCTAGGCATGTCCGTAAGTAATTAACTCATTTAATCTTGATCCAGGAAGCATGTTTGATTTATCTCATATTGAAATTAACTCTCAAATCCCATGGCCTCACAACTTAAACAGTAGAGTTGGGATTGGGAAATAGGGGAAGTAATTAAAAAACAATTCAGGTAGTAGCCAATGTGGATAGTAGCCACTAATTTGGGGGATCCAATTGGCTGTATTTAAATATATGTTTCTGCTCAATATAGATGTTCTTAAATAAACAGAAGAATGAATAAATCCTAGTCTAGGCATATGTTCTTCATTATATTAATCATTGTTGCACATTGGTAGATTTTTATAGTTAGGATAGTTTGAATAAAGTCCTGTGAGAAATATGAAAGCTTGAGCATATGAGGGCAGTCTGGCTCTGACCCCCAATCTCAGTCCATTTGATAAAGATGGAGTCTTGAATATGCTCGTTGAGTCATGGAAGGTGATCATCTGTAGATGAGAATAATGACCTTGTCTAGAGTTTAAAAGTCATGTGTTTTCTGAAGTAGCTTATGGACCAACCAAGCAAACTAAGCCTTGAAAAATAGGCTTCCTGAGAATTTATGCTACTTGCCTGCCTAGGGCAAAGAAGCAGATTGTAGGGGAATAGAAATATTTACCTTTCATGGATCAGGGAGGCATTAGAATCCAGAGGTTAAAGACCAGACTTCCTGGGTTCAAATTTCTGTTTTCATCTTACTGTGTGACTGTGAATAAGATAATTTCTTTGTGCCATGGGGGTTCTTATTTATTGAATGGGAATAGCTATAGGGGTTTGTGAATATTAATGTGTTAATGTATAAAAAGGGCTGGGGACAGTTCTTGGCCCATTCTGAGCTCCACAGTAGGAGTTCAGTAAGCAATTATTCATCCATTCAACAAACATTTCTTTGGTACCTACCTTGAGCCTCATACAGGAAGGTAGTACTTAGGAATGGGAATGATTGATGGTGAGTGGCATGGTGTCTTCAGCCATGTAAAAGGATTTGCTACCACCTTCTCTTTGCTTGGGAGGGCAATGGCTTAGGTTATTGAAGAAAAGCTGAGAAAGCCAGGGAGTTATGGCAGCCTGAGGAACTGACACACCAAATTCCTAAGTATGCTTGAAGGATGATTGACTTCTGGTAAGAAATAGATGGGCATATGGGTATGGGAAGAGACCAGGATTAACTGAGCACCTCCCATGTGGCAGACATTGGTAGACATTTAATTTTGCTCATTGATTAATAATGGAAGTGAAAGGAGGAAGAAATATCCCTCCTTGGTGTTAGCCTAACCCCTTCATTTGTTTTCTCTGGTCCCATCCCATCCCATTATCTCTGGTGGACCTTCCCTCTTTCTTGCACTTTCCTGTATCTATCTTACATAGTGGCTTTTCTCTCCTTCATGCCTATTTCTCTATCCTAGAAGAAATCCTTTCACAATTCTTCTGCTCCCTTGATGTACTCTCCCGCTGTTCCCCTCTGTTGCTAAGAACACAGAAGGAGATTTTTTATTCTCTGCCTTAAGTTTCTTACCATCTAGTCATTGCTCACCCTCTCAACTGACTTTTGCCACAGTCAGACTGCACCAACTCTTGTGTCAATCAGCTTTGACTGAAATCTACAATGCAATAGCTGTTTCTCTGAGATATGTGAACCATACATTGTAGATGCTCCAGGACTTCAGACTTCATTTAATTTTATTCTTTAATCTTTTTAATACTGTTAATTTACTAAATGTTGAAAAGGGTAATAATGCCCCTTAGCTATTAAAATCGCTGGCCTTTTTCTGTCTTCCTTAACCTCTCTGTAATATTTGCCACTATTTTTTTTGAATTTTATTTATTTTTTTATACAGCAGGTTTTTATTAGCTATCCATTTTATACCTATTAGTGTATATATGTCAATCCCAATCTCCCAATTCATCCCATCACCACCCCCTCCACCGCCCCCCCCCCCGCCACTTTCCCCCCTTGGTGCCACTATTTAATTACTTTGAAAAGTCATCTGCTTCCTGGCTTTTGTGAACCCGTCTAGTTTTACTTCTTTCAGACCATTCACCTGTGTTCTCAATTTTTAAAATCTCTGCTTCCCTACCTCCCCACCCTCCCCACCATGTATGTTTTCTTAGAACAATATTGTCTACACTGACTTCTATGCTGAGGACAGCAAATTTTGTATTTCTACAATTACAACTTCTTTACATTCAAGCTCTGAATTTCCAAATATCCATCATGTTCCCCTAACACTTTAAATTCCACATTCAATGGCATGTATTTATTTGAGTGCCTACTATCTGCCAAGAACTCTAGGAATTATGGAATTTAGAGATGGAGAAGACCAAGTTCCTGCCTTAAAGAGCTTGAAGAGGAGGAAGGCAGAAAATAAAACATAAACAAATGAATAAACAAGATAATTCCAGGTACTGTTAGGTACTATCCAGGGACATTAAGTAGGGTACTGTTTCAGAGAATGGCTAGGGGGTTGATTTTTGTTGATAGTGCAACTGATGAAGAAGGTATTTGAGTAGCACTTTGAATGATAAGAAAGAGTCAGGCGAACATGTGAGGAAGAGCTCTCTAAAAAGAAGTGACAGCAGTTGCAAAGTCCCTGAGGTAAGTAAGAGGGGTGCATTTCCAGGATAGAAGAAATAAGGCCATCGTGGCTTGAGTGTAATGATTGAAGAGGAGGTCATGAAGAGTTTTGTAGAGCATGGTAAGGAGTTTGTATCTTATTCTTGGAAGATATTAGAGAATTTTAAGCATGGAAATGAAAGACAGTGCTGATTCCTATGTGGAGGAGGGACTGTATAAGAGAATAAAAGTGAAGGCAGAGAAATTACTTAAGAAGCTGCTAAAGTATCCAGGAAATCGGTGATTTGCATGGACTAGGTTGTGGAATTGGAACAGTAGAAATTATGAGATATGGTAAGATTCAGGATATATTTTGGAAATAGACCTCACAAAATATACTGTTGAATTGGACTTTGGGTGTGAGGGAAAAGCAAGAATGGAAGATGTGTTCTATTTGGCCTGAGCCCAAAATATTGGTCCCATTTACAGAAATAGGGAAGATTGAGGTGAGGGAAGGGGTATGTGTCATTAGATAGTTAAGCAGAGATGTGTAGGCAGTTGGATATACAGAGAAGAGGTCTGGATGAGAGATACAAGTTTGATTAACTATTAGTATTTATTTATTTATTTATTTATTTTTGCTGCATGGTGTGGCATGTGGGATCTTAGTTCCTTGACCAGGGATGGAACCCGTGCCTCCTGCAGTGGAAGCATGGAATCTTAAACACTGGACCGCGAGCAAAGTCCTGGAGATAGTATTTAAAACTGTGGTGATGGTTGAGATTAACAAGGATGAGAGGATAGATAGAGAAAAGGCAGATGACAGAATCTGGGATTCTTCAATGCCCAGAGGCCTGGTAAAGGAAGGATCAACTAAGGAAGCTAAGAAGAAATAGGTGATTGTTAAGGCACAGAGCTCAGAGAAGAAAATGTTTTAAGAAGGAAGATTATGAACATGTCAGATATTGCTGAGGTTTACAGTGGGAAGACAGTGGAGAATTACCATTTGCCTCGACAAGATGTTGATCATTAGTGACCTTGATAAGAACCTTTTGGGTGGTGTGGTGAAGATGAAAATCTGATTTGAAGGAAGTAGGGAAAAGAAGGCAGGAAGTATAGATAACTTTTTCAGAGTGTTGCAGTAAGCAGAGTAGAGAAATGGGGGGCGCTGAGTGTTCACAGGGATGGCAGGAGGAATTTCTCAGAGTGAATTATATTAAGGCATGTGTGCATGCTAATGGTAATAATCAGATAATGGAGGAGAAATTGATGATGGAAAAGACCAACTGTGTAATTTCAGGAGAATGGAGAGTTCATCCAATGTAGTAGGGAAAAGGATAGAGCTTGAGAGCACAGATGCAAGTGGGCTGGTTAGCTAGGAATAGTATAGCTCAACCAGTACTTACTGTGGCCCAATTTCCAGTTGGGAAGAAAAAATTTATCAAAGAAGTGACATGTGGATAAACTTCTGCTTAGCTTGGTTTTACACCTTGTATAGTTTATAATCAGAATTGACATCTTTATAATGTTTAGTTTTAGTAATAATAAATACTTTATGCTACTTATTATGTGCTAGCCACAGGTCTAAGATCTTTACAACAATCCCATGCACAGGGTTCTTTTATTATCCTCATTGTGCAAATGATGAAAGAGGCCAGAGGGGTTAAGTATAAATAACTTCCCAAGGTATGCCATACTATACTGCCCTTCACTGCAGTAGCTATAAAAGTGTATATTACTAAATCTTTTGTAATATAGGATTCTGTTATTTGTAGCATTCTTAGTAACTGTAGACAAAACTCTGCCTCCCATCCCTGATTCTATTTCAAAGTTGAGTGTAAACAATATTTAGATAGATACAGAATCGTAATGTTTTATGAAAATATCTGTGACTTCTCTTACTGACAAACATCCCAAATATTGCTAAACCCACTGTAATCCATTGTCTACATTTATAATGGAAAGAAATGTTAAATTTTAATTAGGAGTTAGAGTAGATAGAGACTTCACCTTTTCCCCATCCAAGGTCATGAACCTCCTAATTTACAGCTGATGCTTTGTATTTCACTTTGCCTTACATCTCAAGGCACTTAATGTTTGCTCTCCCATTGTCAGCAATGAACATTTTTTTCCATACGAAAAGCCATTGCATTGTAGCAACATTTATTATTATTATTATTATATTCATGATAGATTGTAATGCCATTCTCTGTCATACATCAAGTTTTCATATATGTGGGTCTCTTTTTTTTTTTTGGCGGTACGCGGGCCTCTCCCTGTTGTGGCCTCTCCCGTTGCGGATCACAGGCTCTGGATGCGCAGGCTCAGTGGCCGTGGCTCACAGGCCCAGCCGCTCCACAGCATGTGGGATCTTCCCGGACCGGGGCACGAACCCGTGTCCCCTGCATCGGCAGGCGGACTCTCAACCACTGCGCCACCAGGGAAGCCCTATGTGGGTCTCTTTTTTGGCTTCTCTTTTCTGTTTCATTATTTGTTTTTCAGGCTCTGTGCCAATTCCATATTTTCTTAATTACTTGACTTCTATAATAAGTCTTGATATTGGGTAGGGCAAGTACCCCACCCTGTCCTTTCCCCTTTTTGCTTGAAAGTGTCCTTCATATTTTTGACTATTTTCTCTTCCAAAAATCAGCTTGTGGAATTCCCTGAAAAACTTTGTTGGAAACTTGCTTGTAACTATACTAAATTTATTGATTGTTTTGGGGGGAGAATTTAATTCCAGTATCTGAAAAAGTGACTGAGAACTTCCCAAAATATAAGAAAAATGAAGGACCTCAAGTTGCAAGGGCCTAATGATATTCTAATAATATTCCATTGACTGGATGTACCATAGTTTACTTATCCACTTCCCTACTGAAGGACATCTTGGTTGCTTCCCAGTTTTGGCAATTACAAAGAAAGCTGCTGTAAACATCCATGTGCAAGCTTTTGTGTATACAGAAGTTTTCAGTTCCTTTGGGTAAATACCAAGGAATGCAATTGCCTCATCATATGGTAAGAGTGTGTTTAGCTTTACAAGAAACCATCAAACTGTCTGTTTGATGTGGTACATCAAAGTGGCTGTACCATTTTGCATTCCCAGCAGCCATGAATAAGAGCTCCTGTCATTCCACATCCTCACCAACATTTGATGTTCCCAGTATTCTGGATTTTGGCTATTCTGATAGGTATGTGTTGGTATTGCATTTTAATTTGTATTTTCCTCATGACATATAATATGGAGCATTTTTTCATAGGCTTATTTGCCATCTGTATTTATTTGACAAGATGTCTAAGGTCTTTAGCTCCTTTTTTAATCAGATTGTATTCTTATTGTTCTTACTGTTGAGATTCTTGTTGTTGAGTTTTAAGAGTTCTTTGGATATTTTGGAAAACAGTCTTTTATCATATATGTCTTTTGCAAATATTTTCTCCAGGCTTGTCTTTTCATTCTCTTGAGGCACTGTATTTTTCATTTTTCACAATTTGTATTGATTCTTTTTAGTATCCATTTTTTCTAGTTTCAGTTTTGCCTTTTTTTCATATTTTTGTTCTTTGTCAATAAATTTTCCTTAATTTATCTCTTGCAGCATCCTAGAATGCTTCTTTCATCTAGACTGAATTCATGTTTCATTGTTGAAAAAATTTTGGCTGTCTTTCTTGGCATTTTAATTTTTCATCTGGGGTTTGGGGTTTTTTTCCTCTCTTTTCCTCTGTGCTCCTCTTCCACTATCAAGCAGTTTCATGGTTGCCTCCTTGGTCTTGCAGGGAGTCCAGAACCCAGTCTTTTAATGCATGCTGGAATTTCTACCAACACGACCTTGTCTTTTTTCTTCTACCACCCTCTACTCATTCCACTGGCTTTCTATAAATTTATTCAAGCAGTGGGTTAGCTGCTGTTTTTTTTCCCAACCCATTTTCTAGGGAAATGCTCTTACTGAACACCCGATTATGTGGATTACTTTTATCCTCATTATCCCACAGGAACCAGACTCTCAACAGCCTCTATATACTTCCACTCTTTAGAACCAGCAGGCCAAGAGCTTCAGTCCTTTATTTTTCTCTCTGAAGTTGTTTATCTTGGTTTTGAGCCTGGCTGTGTTGTTTGGATTTTGTTTTTCTTTTTTAAACTTTACCTATTATTGTTATAAATTTGAAGCACTGCAAAGTTGTTTTGGTGTGAATAGTTTGATAAAATTGCGTAACTGTAAAGTTCAGTCATTTAAGAAAAGTTAAAGGAGAATGGCCAGTATGAGAGGATCAGAGTACCCACCAAGCCAGACTTGTGACTGGACTGGAGATTTGTGGACTGGGTACTAGGGTGCATATTTCTGAGTGCATTGTATTTTTTATGGCTCATGGTTCAAAAAACTTTCGAGATTTTTGACACTGTGATGCACTGTGCGGGAAGATTGAAAATCCACAGTCACTGTATTTCCTCGCCTGTATCAAACTGAAGCAAATTGGAAATCTAAAAATGATTTATTTATTTAAAATCAAATACCATTTAATACTTAGAAGGCACACAAAAGGAAAATAAGAAAAACCCTGAGAGGCATTAAAAAAAAGATGCACTAGCTCTGACACATCCTGTCTGATGACGGTGAGCTACAGTTTAAGGAGTTGAAATGAATGGCTTGTCTAATTTGTTCTCTTCGTTTTCATTTCTTTCCTCCCAACTGTCTTATTTTTACCCCACCTGTCATATATCATACTTCTAAACCCCTGTCTTACTTTGCAAATTTCACAGTCTTATTTTTCTTAATGTGGTCAGAGTCTTTCCAATTTAAGGCTTCATCTTGAATTTCATTTTCTTTTCTCCTCCCCCCTCTGCTGTCTTGATTCTTAATTTGGGCACCACTTCTTAATATTTTTTAATTTAATGATTGATTACTTTAGGCAACATAGGTTGTAAAAAGGGTACTAGGCAAGATAGGTGGTAAAAAATGATACATGTCAAGAGACCTTAAGAAACTATTCTGGGTACAAGTGGTAATTATGGGTATTGTGACACTTTCTTCCTAATCTGAATATCACATTTTCTAAGTCTGATATCTCTTTAAATTCTCATTACTTTTAAAGTGGGTAGTTAATATGGTAGAGTTCAACTTTTATAAAATGACCATATAGAAAGAGTGTATAGCTGATACATATTTACTAATAATATTAATGTATTACTTAATTTTAATAAAATGAATTTTAATCTAATAATATTCAATATATTATGTATTTTGTATATGTATCTCATTCAAGAAATATTTGAGTCGGCATTACAATAAAAGACAGATACAAAGAAACCACTGAAATAAAAAATAAACTAGTAGGAGTCACATTCGTTCATTTATTCACTGGGCATTTATTAAGTACCCTCTAAGTCCAGGGATATGGAAAGATGATAGGCCTGGTCCTTGCCCTCAAGGAGCTTACAGTATAATGGGGTTGACATAATCATATGATTTTGTGAAGTGTGGGAAGTGCTCTAATAGGGGATGTGTAGGGAGACCTTGATTGGAAATTTGGGGGCCAGAAAGTCTTTCTCTTAAGAGCAAGTAATGCTCAATTTGGTGGTGATCCTATAATTTCTAGACTGCTTGGGAGCTTATGTCATAAAAAGTAATATGCAACATTTTAAATAATTAAATATTATTATAAGATAATAACAGAAACCAACCAATATAAGCTGGCTGTTAGTAGCCAATTATAGCATGCTGTCAGTCACTTTTATTTTTTTTAATGAATTTGTCACCTTATTTCTTGAAGTAACAGATGAGGTATGAAAATTACTAAAGCAATCTATCTAAACAAAATTATCAGAAATTCATGGCTTTTAAAAACAACGATGGTCTTTTTAATGTGAAGATTAAATATTTGCTTGAATAGATGAATAAAATAACTAACCTTATTAATTTTTACTTTAATTATAGCTCTAACAATGAAATTGACTTATGTTCCTTCTTAACTTGTTGAATTTCTGATCACTATGACATAAAGGAGAATTTCTTCCTTACTCAAAAAATTATATTGTTGCCACTGTGGTACTTCTCCCTGGTTTTGCAAAAATCCTTTTGCTTTTTCATTTAAAATTACTAAATATGTTCTGTAATGCTTGTCACACATTTATGTCAATGACTCCAAGCTATGTTTAAGTTATCCACTGGCATCTAGTAATTATATAGAACCATGAAATGCAAGGCAGTATCTTCTGATGTGTAAAATTTCAAACCTGAAGAGAATTCGTTAATTTAAAACATATCTTTAGACAGTTTTAATTTACATTTTTTTATTTAAAAATTATAGATACTTTCCTTAATTAAAGTTCTCCTTTTGATCAATAGTTTCCTAGGGTCCTGTGTCTCTAAACTTATTATAAATTATTAGAGAGATGGCATAAATATTCACAGGGTCGTTCTGGGTCATTTTTTTAAAACTCTCAGATTTTTTAAGCAAAATTTTTCATTGTATAAAGATACCAGATTCCTTTTATAAAAGGAGATTACCTGTATATGTTAAAAGTAGTCATTCAGAGCAAATTATCTCGTATGGAATTTGTTTTCATATTTTGCAAAAACATGTGTTCATCCTATGTGATGGAAGAGCATTGAAATAGCTATTTTGTCATAACTGTTTAAACTAAATTTTATTTTCAGTCCTGTTTTGAGCTACCATTAAAACCCCCAAACAACCAAACCTGAGAATTATGTTGGTATCAGGCACAGAGTATGTGAATTCTGATACCTTTTACACTAGGAATTCTATTTTTTAAATGATATCCTGCCAGCCTTTTCACAATCCATTAATTCCTGGATCAACATCAGAAGGAATGTCAGAGCAGAGTGAAATTCTTGTAAGACACAGATGTCAGGATCAAAAGTCAGAGACATTCTCAGAGCAGCAGGGAAGCAAGCTTGTTAGACTTTAATCGGAACAATTAGTATCTGTCATGTGACAGTCTCGATGCCCTGCCTTACACTTCTAAGTTCCAGGCATGCTGAAAGACAAAGTCCTCTTCCAAGTTTGATGGAAAATTTCATGAGTTTTTGGTCTGATTATTTTTGGCCAGGATTCTTAAGTTTTGTTGATCCTCTGCAAATTTCCTTAAATGGTAAATTATTGATACACTTAGACTAACTAGGGTCCAGCTTATTTTAGAGACAAATTTTCATCTACTCTGAGTACATGTAATACAAAGTGACTTGCTTTATGGTTGTTTGTGATCGTTAGTACCGAGGAGGCTTTTCCACCTATTTTATAATATCTCAGAGAGCTTTTATGGTCTGGTCTCAGATTGCTCCAACGGATGCTCAATAAATGTGAATCATTGATGAAGGAAAAAGTAATTAAAATTAGATGTTGAGATTTTAGTTAAAGAATTTCTTTGAAATCAGCTATTATATTTTGCTTGGATTTTCATAAAACCAAAATAACCTTCTTTGAATAAAAAAAAATCAACCAACCAGTTTTCTTCACTACATGTTGTCAGTAACCTACCTAATATGATTCGTTTATTTTTTCAGTAATAAGTTGCTTTGATTTTTGCAGTCATCTCTTTTGTAAAAAATATGTAACAACAATTTATTTATTCAGAGGTCAGCTTTGGGGACAACCTCAAACATAAGGAGCTGTAAGTTAACATTTCTGGCAATGAGGAATGGTTCTTTGAGGTGTGAACATTAATGAAAACAGTTGAGAACATCCAGACACCAAAATTGCTTTTGTTGTGATAGGATTGATCAGTTCGCTATTGGTAGAAAAGAGCACTCTAATTGGTTAGTGATAGCTGTAAAAACAAGCCAAAAGCCATGGGAGAGAGTACAAATTAAAGAATAGAGGAGAGGGACTTCCCTGGCTGTTCAGTAGTTAAGACTCTGAGCTTCCGCTGCAGGGGGCTTGCGTTCGATCCCTGGTCGGGGAACTAAGATCCCGCAAGCGGGGCATGGCCTAAAAAAAATATAGAGGAGGATATAGAGGAGGCCAAGAGCATAATGACATTAAAAGGGGCAGGAATCTTAAGCAGTGACAGGCCTGGCAAGTGGTGGGCACTTTAGTGGCAGAGACTTGACCCTCTGCTCTCTCCATGAGTCCCCCATATAATGATGATGTTATATTTTGATATGACTTGCTGATATTTTCTCAATATTATTCAAAAAAAGCATATTTTGAATTCACTTTTTTTTATTCTATAACATTATCTAAGTAAAAATATACACTTGCGAGTGAAAAAATGCCTTCAAGCAAATCCCATCATCACTATTTCCAACTAAAATTGTTGCCCTAGACATTTTTTTTTTTTTTTTTCGGTACGCGGGCCTCTCACTGCCGTGGCCTCTCCCGTTGCGGAGCACAGGCTCCGGACGCGCAGGCTCAGCGGCCATGGCTCACGGGCCCAGCCGCTCCGCGGCATGTGGGATCTTCTCGGACCGGGGCACGAACCCGTGTCCCCTGCATCGGCAGGCGGACTCTCAACCACTGCGCCACCAGGGAAGCCCTAGACATTTTTTATGTAAAATTCTGGAACTACCATTGAGACAATCTTACAGTTGAGTGAAAGAAACACTAGCTAAACTGTAATGGAAGGATGGATGATGATGAACTCCATGATAATCCTTACATATATTCTTTAGTAGTAGAGGCAGATTGTTGCATAGCTTTGCTGTGTAGGGAATAGTAACATGTGCCTCTCAGTAATACTTACGGGCCTTATTAATGCGTATTTTGATGATGATGACAAAAAAAAGAGTTGTAGGATTCACAACTGTATACTTAATCAAATACTTGCAAATACATCGTATCATAGTTCTCATAACAACAGTGAAGTAAACATTATTCTATGCTAGAGATGGTGAAATAGGCTCAAAGTAGTTTTCAACCTCACTTGGCCAGTAAATGCTGGGGCCAGTGTTGAACTCCATACCCTGTCCATTGCATCATCACTTCTTCAAATGGTCCAGGTGTGGCAGAAATAGTAAAATGACAACCAAAGATGTGTACTCTGTCAATAAAGGAAAGATTAAATAAATTATGGTACCTGCATACAATGGAATTGAACAGTCATTAAAATAATGCTTATGGAATTATTCAATGATATAGAGAAAGCTCACAGTATAACATTAACTACAGTGTAAAGCTACAGAGCAGAATAAAGAATACGGTCTCAGGTATATAAAAATATGTTTTTATGTGTAAACCAAAACATATGGTGTGTCTTTTCCTAAGTTGTGGGATAATAGGTAACCTAAAATTTTTTCTTACACTTTTCCATATTTAAAAAAATTTCTAAAATGAGCATGTAATCAGAAAAAATTACCCCCTATAATACTTATTTAAATCAATTCATATTGGTTGAATTGATGTCATCAGAAATACTGGTAGAGAACTTATGGGTAAATGTGGGGGTGAACGATTCCCCCACCGGTTATAAATGAATTTCCAGTGTGCCCATGAGGTGCAGCAAGAGACAATCTTGTCAACACTGAATCAAAATCAGGGGCTTGTGATATCCTGAAAACAATTAGCAATGATGCTGTAATAGAACTTTAGTTTTTGAAGGCTTTTTGTAGCTAAATGACTGCAGTGGTGCTAGAGCTAAGGATACCCAATGTATTTATTTTCCTGTTCTTCTCATTGATTCTGTAAAGGGTAGAGCTTGTCGATTTTCCCATTAATATTATGATCAAGAGCTGGTCCAAGATAGGCCTGGATCTGAACTTCTGTACAGTTCAGTTTTACTGCCTTCGGTCATTTACTTGCTACGTGTATCCTATTAAGAATTGGCATGAGGGCTTTCTCAAAATATTTTTCCCTTGTCCTGGAACCGTAAATTTAGGCAAAACATTTTGATCCACAAGGCGTGGGTGGTAGCAAGTAAGTGATTCTTTCTGCTGAGTCAGCATGGTCAATAGAGTGAAATATTCTACTGGTTGTTTCCCCCAAAGGGCTAGTGAATGGCTTTCAGTGTCTGGTGTGATGGCTCTCTCTGCAGGAGGGTGAAGCCATTCGAAAGCAATGGGACATTTACTCGGTGGCCTGTGTGCCATCTATTATTTTTCCAAGGGGAATGAGTCTTATCACTTTGTTCATCTATTTATTAGGCACTTGCTCTCTGTGAACCCTATGAATATTCATAGGAAAAATTTTAAAAATAGAAATCACAGTCTGTGCCCTGGAAAGGCTTAGAATCCAATTAGAGAAGTAAGCCACATACTGATATGAGAGCATACATATCACAACATATGAACACAAGGTTGGTGTAGCATAAGCTGTGTTATTGTTGAAAGATCAGCACAAAGGAACAGTTTGCCTTTATCACCCAAACTGTGAAACATCATACTCAACAACATGGATGAACCTCACAGACATTGTGCTGCCCAAAAGAAGCCAGGCACCAAAGAGTATATACTGTATGACTTCATTCTTTCATGAGGAGGCACATATGTCTGGTTGTCTTTCTCTTTGTGATATTAGCAGCTGTTCATGCTCAGTGCTCAGATCCACTAAATCATTAGGCTTTGCAAAATGGGTATAATAATTTATTTGTTCTTTAGTAATTAGTATGAATCCACAGAGAGACACTTTCCCTCCTCAATTGTTTGGTTACCCAGTGGTGAGGGAAGATAAATTCTCAATTCTTTCTCTTTATTTACCAATATTTAATGATTTCGTTTTCTGTCATCTTCTAAAGATGACCAGTTAGGTTCTTTTTTTTAATCATTGTAAATTCATTTATCTAAACATATTTAATGTGTTTCAATCCATTGCAGTTATTATCTTTATTGAAGCTCAAAAAGCCCAATTTGTGGCCAATGGGATTTATAAATGATTTGAGTGAGTTAGGACTAATCCAGGGAGTCTGACTTTAGAAGCTATTGCAACTATACAAGAAAAAAAAGAAGATAGGGCTTCCCTGGTGGTGCAGTGGTTGAGGGTCCGCCTGCCGATGCAGGGGACGCAGGTTCGTGCCCTGGTCTGGGAGGGTCCCGCATGCCGCGGAGCGGCTGGGCCCGTGAGCCATGGCTGCTGGGCCTGCGCGTCCGGGGCCTATGCTCCGCAACGGGAGAGGCCACAGCAGTGAGAGGCCTGCGTACTGCAAAAAAAAAAAAAAAAAAAAGAAGATAATCAATAAACATTAAACTTTTTACCAAATAGCCAAATTATGATCTAATATTTAATGCTCAAACATATGTCATTACATCATTGCAATGAGGAAATACATGTTTTGGAGGGAATCTTCATTTATTACTAAACATTATGCATTTCTATATTAACATAATTTACATTTTTCTGTTTAAATTTTAATTATTTTTCTCCTTTTAAAAATTGAGTATAACCTGTATACAGTAAAGGGCACATATAGTAAGTATATAGCTTTATGAAATTTTAAAGATGTAATTCACCTCTGTAACCACCATCTAAACTAAGACATAGGACATTTCCAGCAGCCCAGAATGTTTCTTCTTGCATTTCCTCATTAATAGTCCCCTAAGGTAATCACTGTTGTGACTTTTATCACTGTGGATTAGTTTTGCCCATTCTTGAATTTCATATAAATGAAGTTTATATGAAGTGCCTGTCTTCTTTTGTGCAGCGTAATGTCTGTGAGATTCATCCATGTTGTTGAGTATCTTAATTTATTCTTTTATATTGCTGTGTAGCATCCATTATAAGTATACCACACTATACCCCAATTTATCCATTCTCCTGTTGATAGATATTTGTGCTTTTTCCAGTTAGTTTTCGACTATTTTGGATAAAAGTATCTGTTCTTGTACATGTCTTCTGGTGGATATATTTACTCATTCCTGTTGGATATATACATCTTGGAGCGGAATTGCCAGGGTATAGAGTATGCGTATGTTTAGCTTTAATAGATACTCACAAGGTATTTTCCAAAGTGATTGAACCAATTCATACTCCTACCAGCAGTGTATGGGGGTTCCAGTCATTCTGTATCTTCGTCAACACTTGGTATTGTCAGTCTCTTTAATTTTAGCCATTTTGATGAGTGTGTAGTGGTTTTCTCATCATTGTTAATAGTTCCATATACATGTGCTCCAGTTTCTTAGGTTTTACTTTATTGTTGGGTTTTGGTATTAATGTCCTTTAACAAATACTTATCCAGTGCTTACTATGTGCCAGGGACTATTTAAGTTGCTGGAGTTATAGCAGTAACAAAACCATTACATTTAATAGGAATATCTTTGCACACTGTTTTGTCTTTAGTAAATCCCAAAGAATAAGGCTTTATGGCTCTTTTTATACATTGCCAGATTTTTTTAAAAGGCTTTGAACAAGTTTGGGAATTGAAAAGAAACAGCAGTGTGGGTTTTCCCTCCTAGCATCTGACCTGAGAATTAGGAGACTAGTGTCTGCCACTGGGCACTCTTTGAACCTGGGCACCATGTCTGTTTGCTTTCAGACTCAGTTTTTCACATCTATAAATAATGAGACTCAACAGGATGAGCTGAGTTCTTTCAGTCAAGAATTTGCCTCAAACAAACAACCCAATCCAAAAATGGGCAGAAGACCTAAATAGACATTTCTCCAAAGAAGATATACACACTGCCAACAAACACATGAAAGAATGCTCAACATCATTAATCATTAGAGAAATGCAAATCAAAACTGCAATGAGATATCATCTCACACCAGTCAGAATGGCCATCTTCAAAAAATCTACAAACAATAAATGCTGGAGAGGGTGTGGAGAAAAGGGAACACTCTTGCACTGCTGGTGGGAATGTGAATTGGTTCAGCCACTATGGAGAACAGTATGGAGGTTCCTTAAAAAACTACAAATAGAACTACCATATGACCCAGCAATCCCACTACTGGGCATATACCCTGAGAAAACCAAAATTCAAAAAGAGTCATGTACCAAAATGTTCATTGCAGCTGTATTTACAATAGCCCGGAGATGGAAACAACCTAAGTGCCCATCATCGGATGAATGGATAAAGAAGATGTGACACATATATACAATGGAATATTACTCAGCCATAAAAAGAAACGAAATTGAGCTATTTGTAATGAGGTGGATAGACCTAGAGTCTGTCCTACAGAGTGAAGTAAGTCAGAAAGAGAAAGACAAATACCGTATGCTAACACATATATATGGAATTTAAGAAAAAAAATGTCATGAAGAACCTAGGGGTAAGACAGGAATAAAGACACAGACCTACTGGAGAACGGACTTGAGGATATGGGGAGGGGGAAGGGTGAGCTGTGACAGGGCGAGAGAGAGGCATGGACTTATATACACTAACAAACGTAAGGTAGATAGTTAGTGGGAAGCAGCCGCATAGCACAGGGATATCGGCTCGGTGCTTTGTGACCCCCTAGAGGTGTGGGATAGGGAGGGTGGGAGGGAGGGAGACGCAAGAGGGAAGAGATATGGGAACATATGTATATGTATAACTGATTCACTTTGTTATGAAGCAGAAACTAACACACCATTGTAAAGCAATTATAGCCCAGTAAAGATGTTAAAAAAAAAAAAAAAAGAATTTGCCTCACTGATTTGTCAGAATTCAACAATGTGGGGTTGGACCCTACAGTCACTTTTGGGGCATTAGACTCATAAACTAGGTGCTCAGAATTCTTATCGAGGGCAACTTTTCAGTTTCACTGATGTTTGTAGTATTTCTCTCATTATGTATTGATAATTACATATAATTATTTTCTTATTTTAGGTGTGTTGGACAGGAATGTTAAAAGGGTCTATGTTAAAAGAGCATATTAAAAGGATTTAGTGCACAAAGAACTACAGCCATTTTTAATAACATCTAGAATAAGAATAATGAGATAATTTTATTTTTTTATACATTTCAGAATATTTCCTTTTTAAAAGTTTTTTTGCCTTTTTTTCTGAAATATAATTGACATTATATTACTTTCAGGTATACAACACGATAACTCGACATTTGTATATATTGCGAAATGATCACCACAATATGTCTAGTTAACATCCGTCACCATATAGTTACAAATTTTTTTTTTCTTGTGATGAGAACTTTTTGTGTGTGTGTGTGGTGAATTAAAATGCAGTATTTATGACAGGGAGCCAAGCTAGGAGTTCAGGACAGCTAGTGCCTGAAAAGCCTGAACTCTGATGAGAACTTTTAAAATTTGCTCTCTTAGCAGCTTTCAAATATAGTCTCTCAGCAGTGACTATAGTCACTGTGCCGTACATTACATTATTTCCTTTTTAAAAAAACTTATGAATATGAAAATATATTTGACTTAATTTTCATACTTAAATTTTAATCACATTACACCTTTTTAAAAACATCTTTATTGGAGTACAATTGCTTTACAATAGTGTGTTAGTTTCTGCTTTATAACAAAGTGAATCAGCTATACATATACATATATCCCCATATCCCCTCCATCTTGCATCTCCCTCCCACCCTCCCTATCCCACCCCTCTAGGTGGACATAAAGCACCGAGCTGATCTCCCAGTGATATCACATTACATTTTTTTTTTATACAGCAGGCTCTTATTAATCATCAGTTTTATATACATCACTGTATACATGTCAATTCCAATCGCCCAATTCATCCCACCACCACCACCAACCCCCCCTCCGCTTTCCCCCTTGGTGACCATATATTTGTTCTCTACATCTGTGTCTCAATTTCTGCCCTGCAAACCAGTTCATCTGTACCATTTGTCTAGGTTCCACATACATGCGTCAATATATGATATTTGTTTTTCTCTTTCTGACTTACTTCACTCTGTATGACAGTCTCTAGATCCATCCACGTCTCTACAAATGACCCAATTTCGTTCCTTTTTATGGCTGAATAATACTCCATTGTATATATATACCACATCTTCTTTATCCATTCATCTGTTGATGGGCATTTAGGTTGTTTCCATGCCCTGGCTATTGTAAATAGTGCTGCAATGAACATCGGGGTGCATGTGTCTTTTTGAATTATGGTTTTCTCTGGGTATATGCCCAGTAGTGGGATTGCTGGGTCATATGGTAGTTCTATTTGTAGTTTCTTAAGAAACCTCCATACTGTTCTCCATAGTGGCTGTATCAATTTACATTCCCACCAACAGTGCAAGAGGGTTCCCTTTTCTCCACACCCTCTCCAGCATTTTTTTTTTCCCCCTGCGGTATGCAGGCCTCTCGCTGTTGTGGCCTCTCCCGTTGCGGAGCACAGGCTCCGGACGCACAGGCTCAGCGGCCATGGCTCACGGGCCTAGCCACTCCGTGGCATGTGGGATCTTCCCAGACCAGGGCACGAACCCGTGTCCCCTGCATCGGCAGGTGGACTCTCAACTACTGTGCCACCAGGGAAGCCCATCTCTCCAGCATTTTTTGTTTGCAGATTTTCTGATGATGCCCATTCTAACTGGTGTGAGGTGATACCTCCCTGTACTTTTGATTTGCATTTCTCTAATAATTAGGGATGTTGAGCAGCTTTTCATGTGCTTCTTGGCCATCTGTATGTCTTCTTTGGAGAAATGTCTATTTAGGTCTTCTGCCTATTTTTGGATTGGGTTGTTTGTTTTTCTAATGTTGAGCTGCATGAACTGTTTATATATTTTGGAGGTTAATCCTTTGTCCATTGATTCGTTTGCAAATGTTTTCTCCCATTCTGAGGGTTGTCTTTTCGTCTTGTTTATGGTTTCCTTTGCTGTGCAAAAGCTTTTAAGTTTCATTAGGTCCCATTTGTTTATTTTTGTTTTTATTTCCATTACTCGAGGAGGTGGGACAAAAAAGATCTTTCTGTGATTTACATCAAAGAATGTTCTTCCTCTGTTTTGCTCTAAGAGTTTTATAGTGTCTGGTCTTACATTTAGGTCTTGAATCCATTTTGAGTTTATTTTTGTGAATGGTGTTAGGGAGTGTTCTAATTTCATTCTTTTACATGTAGCTGTCCAGTTTTCCCAGCACCACTTATTGAAGAGACTGTCTTTTCTCCACTGTATATCCTTGCCTCCTTTGTCATAGATTAGTTGACCATAGGTGCGTGGGTTTATCTCTGTGCTTCCTATCTTGTTCCATTGATCTATATTTCTATTTTTGTGCCAGTAACATATTGTCTTCATTACTGTAGCTTTGTAGTATAGTGTGAAGTCAGGGAGTCTGATTCCTCCAGCTACGTTTTTTTCCCTCAAGACTGCTTTGGCTATTCGGGGTCTTTAGTGTCTCCATACAAATTTTAAGATTTTTTTGTTCTAGTTCTGTAAAAAATGCCATTGGTAATCTGATAGGGATTGCATTGAATCTGTAGATTGCGTTGGGTAGTATAGTCATTTTCACTATTTCTTCCAATCCAAGTACATGTTATATCTCTCTATCTGTTGGTATCATCTTTAATTTCTTTCATCAGTGTCTTATAGTTTCCTGCATGCAAGTCTTTTTTCTCCCTAGGTAGGTTTATTCCTAGGTATTTTATTCTTTTTGTTGCAGTGGTGAATGGGAGTGTTTCCTTAATCTCTCAGATTTTTCATCACTGGTGTATAGGAATAAAAGAGATTTCTGTGCATTAATTTTGTATCCTGCAACTTTACCAAATTCATTGATTCGCTCTAGTAGTTTTCTGGTGGCATCTTTAGGATTCTCTATGTATAGTATCATGTCATCTGCAAACAGTGACAGTTTTACTTCTTCTTTTCCAATTTGTATTCCTTTTATTTCTTTTTCTTCCCTGATTGCCATGGCTAGGACTTCCAAAATTATGTTGAATAATAGTGGTGCGAGTGGACATCCTTGTCTTGTTCCTGATCTTAGAGGAAATGCTTTCAGTTTTTCATTATTGAGAATGATGTTTGCTGTGGATTTGTCATATATGGCCTTTATTATGTTGAGGTAGGTTCCCCCTATGCCCACTTTCTGGAGAGTTTTTATCATAAATGGATGTTGAATTTTGTCAAAAGCTTTTTCTGCATCTATTGAGATGATCATATGGTTTTTATTCTTCAGTTTGTTAATATGGTGTATCCCATTTATTGATTTGCATATATTGAAGAATCTTTGCATCCCTGGGATAAATCCTACTTGATCATGGTGTATGATCCTTTTAATGTTTTGTTGGGTTGTTTGCTAGTATTTTGTTGAGGATTTTTGCATCTATGTTCATCAGTGATATTGGTCTGCAGTTTTCTTTTTTTGTACTATCTTTGTCTGGTTTTGGTATCAGGGTGATGGTGGCCTCATAGAATGAGTTTGGGCGTGTTGCTTCCTCTGCAATTTTTTGGAAGAGTTTGAGAAGGATGGGTTTTAGCCCATCCTTAGCCCACAGATGCCTGTGAAGCCATCTGGTCCTGGACTTTTGTTTGTTGGAAGCTTTTTAATCACAGTTCAATTTCATTACTTATGATTGGTCTGTTCATATTTTCTATTTCTTCCTGTTTCAGTCTTGGAAGGTTATACCTCTCTAAGAATTTGTCCATTTCTTCCAAATTGTCCATTTTATTGTCATGGAGTTGCTTGTAGTGCTCTCTTAGGATGCTTTGTATTTCTGCGGTGTCTGTTGTAACTTCTTTTTCATTTCTAATTTTATTGATTTGAGTCCTCTCCCTCTTTTTCTTGATGAGTCTGGCTAATGGTTTATCAATGTTGTTTATCTTCTCAAAGAACCAGCTTTTAGTTTTATTGATCTTTGCTATTGTTTTCTTTGTTTCTATTTCATTTCTCTCTGCTCTGATCTTTTTGATTTCTTTCCTTCTGGTAACTTTGGGTTTTGTTTGTTCTTGTTTCTCTAGTTCTTTAGGTTTAACATTAGATTGTTTATTTGAGATTTTTCTTGTTTCTTGAGGTAGGCTTGTATAGCTATAAACTTCCCTCTTAGAACTGCTTATGCTGCATCCCATAGGTTTCGGATCATCGTGTTTTCATTGTCATTTGTCTCTAGGTATTTTTTGATTTCCTCTTTGATTTCTTCAGTGATCTCTTGGTTATTTAGTAATGTATTGTTTAACTCCATGTGTTTGTATTTTGTATGTTGTTTTCTCTGTAATTGCTTTCTAATCTCATAGTGTTGTAGTCAGAGAAGATACCTGATATGATTTCAATTATCTTAAATTTACTGAGGCTTGATTTGTGACCCAAGATGTGATTTATCCTGGAGAATGTTCCATGCGCACTTGAGAAGAAAGTGTAATCTGCTGTTTTTGGATGGAATGTCATATAAATATCAATTAAATCTATCTGGTCTATTGTGTCATTTAAAGTTTCTGTTTCCTTATTTATTTTCATTTTGGATGATCTGTCCATTGGTGTAAGTGAAGTGTTAAATTCCCCCACTATTATTGTGTTACTGTTGATTTCCTCTTTTATAGCTGTTAGCAGTTCCCTTATGTATTGAGGTGCTCCTCTGTTGGGTGCATATATATTTATAATTGTTATATCTACTTCTTGGATTGTTCCCTTGATCATCATGTAGTGTCCTTCCTTGTCTCTTGTAACATTCTTTATTTTAAAGTCTATTTTATCTGATATGAGTATTGCTACTCCAGCTTTCTCTTGATTTCCATTTGCATGGAATATCTTTTTCCATCCCCTCACTTTCAGTCTGTATGTATCCTTAGGTCTGAAGTGAGTCTTTTGTAGACAGCATATATATGGGTCTTGTTTTTGTATCCATTCAACAAGCCTGTGTCTTTTGATTGGAGCATTTAATCCATTCACGTTTAAGGTAATTATCAATATGTATGTTCCTATTACCATTTTCTTAATTGTTTTGGGTTTGTTTTTGTAGGTCCTTTTCTTCTCTTGTGTTTCCCACTTAGAGAAGTTCCTTTAGCATTTGTTGAAGAGCTGGTTTGGTGGTGCTGAATTCTCTTAGCTTTTGCTTGTCTGTAAAGCTTTTGATTTCTCCCTCGAATCAGAATGAGATCCTTGCTGGGTAGAGTAATCTTGGTTGTAGGTTCTTCCCTTTCATCATTTTAAGTATATCATGCCACTCCCTTCTGGCTTGTAGACTTTCTACTGAGAAATCAGCTGTTAACCTTATGGGAGTTCCCTTGTATGTTATTTGTCATTTTTCCCTTGCTGCTTTCAATAATTTTTCTTTGTCTTTAATTTTTTCCAATTTGATTACTATGTGTCTTGGTGTAGTTCTCCTTGGGTTTATCCTGTATGGAACTCTCTGCACTTCCTGGACTTCGGTGGCTATTTCCTTTCCCATGTTAGGGAAGTTTTCGACTACAATCTCTTCAGATATTTTCTCAAGTCCTTTCTCTCTTCTCCTTCTGTGACTCCTGTAATGCAAATGTTGTTGTGTTTAATGTTGTCCCAGAGGTCTCTTAGGCTGTCTTCATTTCTTTTCATTCTTTTTTCTTTATTCTGTTCCACATCAGTGAACTCCACCATTCTGTCTTCCAGGTCACTTATCTGTTCTTCTGCCTCAGTTATTCTGCTATTGATTCCTTCTGGTGTATTTTTCATTTAAGTTATTGTATTGTTCATCTCTGTTTGTTTGTTCTTTAATTCTTCTAGATCTTTGTTAAACATTTCTTGCATCTTCTCGATCTTTGCCTCCATTCCTTTTCTGAGGTCCTGGATCATGTTCACTATCATTATTCTGAATTCTTTTTCTGGAAGGTTGCCTATCTCCACTTCATTTAGTGTTTTTCTGGGGTTTTATCTTGTTCCTTCATCTGATACATAGCCCTCTGCCTTTTCATCTTGTCTGTCTTTCTGTGAATGTGGTTTTTGTTCCAAAGGCCGCGGGACTGTAGTTCTTCTTGCTTCTACTGTTTGCCCTCTGCTGAGATAATTTTCTAAATTCCTATTAACCTTCATATTTTACTTCCCTGTCTTGGGTCTAGAAAGGTGCTCAGTGACAGACAAGGCCGCATTATCAGGGGTTTATTGTCAATTTTTACTGATCAGTGGCCTAGGAACCCTATCATTCTGGTCTTACAACCCCAAATTTGAATAGTGTTTATAAGCATCACTTTCAAAACATGGAGTCATGTGTACTACTTACTTGTGACCCAAACACTTAGATGTAGCATTCCCTCACCTTGATTAGTACTTTGATTTTACTCTGTGGAGCTCATGCCTCTAATATATACCGAGCAACTAGGAAATTTCATGCCCTTGAACTTGTCTAGGGAATACTCAAAATAGCTTTCTCTTGTTTGTGTTTTCTAGCCATCATAACTTCCCCACAGACACTTTTGAATCTCTGGCAGGGCTTTAAAATTACCCTTGGAAGCTCAGATATAGCATTTTATTGTCTAGTTTGAGGTGCTTACTGGCGTGGAAATGAGTGTGCCGGAATATGACAGAGTTTTGGTGCAAACAGCATTGTTCTCCTTTGTATTCTTTGTCTCATTGCTGTTACTGGCTGTGGAAACTAATAAACTGACACGTAGCAGGAGGAGGAGTTCACTTTCAGAATTCTACTGCCGCATAGTAGAAAAGTAGTAGAAAGGCGAGAGGAGCAATCAGTCGACAAGTATTCATTCATTCAGTAAACATTTACAGATACCTGAGTGTGTACCAGGTATCTGTAGTGTTAGGAATGAAATATACAAAAAATGGGGCTTCCCTGGTGACGCAGTGGTTGAGAGTCCACCTGCCAGTGCAGGGGACACAGATTCGTGCCCCGGTCTGGGAAGATCCCACATACCACGGAGTGGCTAGGCCTGTGAGCCATGGCCGCTGAGCCTGCGCGTCCGCAGCCTGTGCTCCACAACGGGAGAGGCCACAACAGTGAGAGACCCATGTACCACACACACACACAAAAAAAACCATAAAACAAAAAATGGAAGTTTCAGACCCTGGTCTGAGATGCTTATAGTTTAGTTTGAGGAGACAGTCCTATAAATAAATATATCCAATATAATGTAACAATTACTATAATATAGATCTGAACAAGGTGCTATGGTAGTGCAAAATAGGGAGTAACATTTTCCATGTGTGTGAGTGTGTGTGTGTGTGTGTATGCACACATATTAGGGAACGCTTACTAGAAGATATGATGTTTAAGCTGAATTGTGAAACATGATTGGGACTTAGGAAAGGTGGGAGGAAACTCCTGCCAGAGGAATGGCTTATGCCAAGTAACAGTAGCCTAGTGGAGCAATGGAGCATATGAGGACCCCTAAGTATATAATTGGTATCATTGAATATATAGTTGATATCGTTGCAACATAGTTCAGTGGAGAAAGATGATGGGTGGGACACACAGCTGGAAAGTCAAGCAGACACTGGACCATTAGGTCCTTGTGTGTCATGCTAAGGAGTTTTCTCATGAAGGGTTTTGTTAGGAAGTGAAAGGATTAGAATTGAATTTTTTGGAAAAAATATGTCAGTATGGGAAGGGATAAATCAGACTGGGCTAATTTTGGAAGCAGAAAGAATAGTCAAAAGGCGATTGCAATAATCCATGTGAGAACTGATGAGGAACTGAATTAAGATAGTGAGAGTGAAGATAAAGAGACAGGAAAGGATTTGAAAGGTTTTGGTGAGTCAGAGTTGGTAGGAGTTTGCAATTGGCTGAACAAGAAAAAGAAGGGTGTGAGTCCCTGGTTTCTTGTTTGTGTGATCAGATTGCACCATTTACCTATGGAGGGAAGCCTGCCTACTTTAGAGGACCTACCAGGTGCTGGGCATACCAGGAGATACGATGAAGTTTAAAATATGGCCTCTACTTATTTATAATATATGCTTCTTTACAACAGTATATATTGGACAGGTGGAATTGAGTGAAAAGAGCATGTTAGATGAAGGAACATGTATGGTCAAGCAAAAGCACATAGATGAGAACGAATATGGTGAATCCTTAACACCCTGAGAAGACCTGTTGGACTGAAGAAGACCTTCGCTCTCCATCCTTCATCCCTTCACTTCTTGGCTTCAGTTAAAACTAACTCTCCACAGACATCACTTTTTTTCTCATGACCTCATTTTGAGTTTTCTCTTTTATCCTTTCTGCCTCCTGCCCATGCTTACTATGGGAAGAAGACTGATCAGCACCAGAAGAGCCCACCCATTGATCTTGATCTTGTACCACCATCAATCAACAACGCTTCTCTTTTAGAGTTCACACTCCTCATCTATACCACCATCTCCATATTTTTTGACATTGTCCATGACCCCTAGAACACTCTTTCCTCTTCCTTGATAATATATGCTCTGATTAAAAAAACACAAACCAAAAACTTAGTAAAAGTTATCATTAAAATAGGAAAAAATTGAAATACAAATGATAGACTAGAGAAAAAATTTTGCAACACGTACGACAAAGGCCTAATTTCTGAACATACAGAGCCCTTTCAAGTCAAGAAAAAATAGATGGACAGTAGAAAAATAGGCCAAGGATGTAAATAGTAAATTTACAGAAAAAAGGAAACACAAATGGCCATGAAAATATTGAATAATGTTAACTGACCTTGTTGATAACTTTAAAAGTGAAAATCAAAACATAAGCTTTCACCTTATAATATACTATTATAATAGTATAATAACAATTAAAATTTTGCTCACATCTAGAGTTGGTAAGAGTGTGAGTAAAATAGATATTTCCGTACACTCTTTGTGAGAGTGTGAATTTTTTGGAGGGTGATTTGGTACTATGTATCAAAATAGGGATTTACGTTAACAAGTAAGTATTTGAAGCTAAATGTTCAGTGTCATTCATTATAACAGTATTTGCAGTTACAATTTGGAAACAACCTAAATGTTCACTAATAGGGAAGTGCTTAAATTAGAGTAAATAAGTTGAATGAAATATTATTCTGCACTTGATAATGAGTTGCATTATGTACTGACTAGCATGGTCTTGGATAATTTCTACCACTTTGCTTTTTTGTTTTTTTGGTTTCTTTAGGTAAGAAGTGGATTTATTTAGAGAGAAACACACTCCACAGACAGAGTGTGGGCCACCTCAGAACGTGAGAAAGGCCTACTACTTTGCTTTTTAAAAATTTTTTTATTTTATAATGGAGTATAGTTGATTAACAATGTTGTATTAGTTACCATTTTGCTTTTGCTCTCAATTTTTATGGGTTGAACACATTCAATATTTTGTTCGTGATTATAGTATTTGCTTGAAACATGGGGTGGTGCTTAAAACCTGATAGATAAGAATGGGACACAATTACACTTCTGTTTGGTGCCTTTACAACTCTTTATTATCATTCCCTCGTAGAGTAAAGGTCTCCAGAATCTCTTTTCTTCTTAGAAGTCTCCACAAACCCACTCACTTAATGAAATAAAATTTCTTTGTCCACCTATAGAACACATAAGTTATAATGTAGTTACCAGTGTTTCCTGCTATAAAATAAAGGAGAATTGTAGAGTTACTGACTGACACAGGTATCACATTGATCCATAGGTAAGAACTCACACTGGAAGTATTTAGCACAGGGGAGAAAGCAGAGGTTTTTCAGTGTCACATCTGGGTTCAAATCCCTGCTCTGCCATTTAATAATTATATGATGTTGAACAAGTTATTTATTTTCTCTGAGTCTCAGTTTCCTTATCTATAAATAGAAACAATGTAGCTAACCGTTTTGGTTGCTTGGAAGATTAGATCATATAATATGTTAATCAACTTGCATGAAACTAGCACATAATATAGGTCCTCAGGGAATGGTAACTCTTAATGACATTCCTAGCTGACTCATGGGGTAAAGTATGTGCTATCTTCACCAAATTAGGTAAGTGATCACATGATATTCTTTACACTGATTTGTGGAAAGTACCCTTAAAATAAGTGGTTCAGTGTTTGCAACTATCTTGTATTACTGGTCGCCATATTTATAGGATTATCTAGGAATAATGCCAACATGAAGAGCCCCTCATGATCAATGATTATTTACATCAACTTTGGTAAATGTGATAGGCTGAAAAATGGCCTGTCAGTGATGTCCACACCAAATCTCCAAAAACTTTGAATATGTTACCTTATATGGCAGAAGGGATTTTGCAGATGTGATTAAATTAAGGGTCTTGATATGGGGAGATTATCCTGGATTATCTGAGTACACCCAATGTAATCACAAGGGTTCTTATAAGAGGGAGGCAGGAGCTTTAGAGGTTGGAGTGATATGGGGCCATGAGGGAAGGAATGCTGACAGCCTCTAGAAGTTGGAAAAGGCAAGGAAACATTCTCTCCTAGAGTCTCCAGAATTAACAAACCCCAGCCCTTTAGACTTCTGACCTCCAGAACTTTAAGATAATTAATCTGTGCCATTTTTTCTTAAGCAGAGGTCTTCTTAGAAGCCCATATGATTTAAATTTATTTATTTATTTATTTATGGCTTTGTTGGGTCTTCGTTTCTGTGCGAGGGTTTTCTCTAGTTGTGGCAAGCGGGGGCCACTCTTCATCACGGTGCGCGGGCCTCTCACTATCGCAGCCTCTCTTGTTGGGGAGCACAGGCTCCAGACGCGCAGGCTCAGTAGTTGTGGCTCACGGGCCCAGTTGCTCCACAGCATATGGGATCTTCCCAGACCAAGGCTCGAACCCGTGTCCCCTGCACTGGCAGGCAGATTCTCAACCACTGCGCCACCAGGGAAGCCCATTTGTGTCATTTAATGTCACTAAATTTGTGGTAATATGTTACAGCAGTCATAGAAAACTAATATAGTGGGCGTTTCACTCCTGAGACAATAAGGAATTATGAGAAAACAGAGGTCAGAGCAGAATGATAATTTAAACTCTATAGTGAAATGTTTAGTCCACAGTGCATGATTACCATTGTAATGATGTCATTTTTATACTATAGGGGACACTATAATCTACTTTCCTGTGTGTGCATTTAATACATTTTAGATTTTTTTTTGTGCCTTTGGAATGATGTATAACCTTCCCATATTCAGGTTCTTTCCATGGCCTTGGATAATTTAGTTTTATGAAGAACCCCTTACATTGCTTCTCATCTTCCCTTGGATGGTGAAAATTATTTCTCATTTTGCCTTGGATTGTGAAAATTTTATCATGAGCCATAACTGTACTGCAGTCCAGCCTTTGGGAGCCACTACTGTAAGGCAGAGCTGGTAAAATGTGTATGCATCTCATGTCCAAAATAGGAAAGATTAAATGATCACCTGTTTATTTTGTCCATATGACACCCAGTATTAAGATGTTTAGACATTATGATAATATAGGCCATTTGACATGGACCTACTGAAAATGTCATATTTGTCTTTGGACTAATTTCATCAGCCTCATCTTAAAAGTGTACATTCTCTGGCAAGTTGTTTACTTCTCTGTTGCCTGCCTTTCTGTTTTTTAATTTAAGCTCCATAAAAGTATAGGCTTTGGCTTGTTAGCTATGGCATTTCTAGTCCCTAGAACGGTGGCTGACATATAATAGGCACTAAAGAAATTCATTCTTATTGAATGAATGAATAAATGAATGGGTGAATGAATTACATAGTCTTATCTTTGCGATGGATTACGTGCTCCTCATAATTTGATGCCTGGAAATGCATCCAGAATAGAAAGGGTGGACTTGGAGCACTAAGTCAGTTACTGACTCTGTGATCATGGGCATATCTTGTTACTTCTTTATTTCTGCCTAATTTTATAAATTGGGAAGTATATGCCTACCTTTATAGGGTTGACGTAAGACTAAATAAAGTGATAGAAATACAAATGCTATATAAATTATAATAATATCGAGCATTATCATTACAAATGGGTTAGTTGATAAAAATAAAATGGGCCAGAATTTGGAGCAGGGATGGATTCCTGTCCCTTTGATTGTATTGGTAAAGGATGATTAGTGATGAGAGTGTGAATCCTTGGCTGTGTAAATAATGAATCAAAAAATGTTGGATTTTTTTAACCAACTCTGTAAAGGACAGTAACTGTGCATTTTGATTTCCTGACTAGTGTGGGACTTAAATTTGTTTCAAAACAATCATCTTTATTTTGTGCTGCTATATGAAGTTCATGGCTGTTTATGTAGGACATTCTCTTTGATTTCTTTTTGACCTTATAATAAAGAAACACTTGTCAGTGTATATTTTTAACCTTATATAATCATTTTTTTCATGAAGTTCTGATTAATTTTTTTTGCTTATTTATTTGGCCACAGATTTATGTTCACTTTCTTTGACCTGATTTTAGGACAAGATTGTGACGAGGATCTTTGAGTGATTTTTCCCCCCTTAATCTTGCCAATGCTTTCCAATTCCTTAATCATTTTGAGAGCAGCTGTGTGCCAGGTACTGTGCTAGACACAGCACTCAACAAAACAGATATAGTCCCATTGAATCTCTAGTTGCCTTTATGGTCATATTGACCCACACACCTGGCATTAGATGCTGTGCTGTTGTGCTCTTTTTATTCATTCAACAAATATTTATTGAGCACCCATTTTGGGTCAGGCACTGTTCAGATCCTTAGTGAATAAGACAGATAAAATGTCTCTACTCAAATAAGTTCCAAGCTTTTACATTCTGGATATGTTGGGATGGGGGACGATAACTCAGGAAGGCTGTTAATAGGGAATAGACATATAAATAAAGAGACAAGAAAATATCAGGAAATGAATTAAAATAATGTCACTGTTTTACCCTGGGCTTCCTAGAAAATGGAGCCTGAGATAAATGCTTGCATGATAATGCTTTATTGGGGAGTATGATACAAGGAAGCAAGAGTGAGGGGAAAAGGGTAAAGAGGCAGAGAAAGAAGGAGAGCCATTTTAAAGGGATGCACTACCAAACTGGCCACAGGTTTTCAACAAATATAGTTGGCTTCTTGTCTTGCAGGATGTTTCTAGAAAGGTTGCATGAAGTTTCTGACTTTCAGAGCAGCATATAGAAGGGTGGAAGGAAGTCTGAATAATTGATCTGCTGCTTCCTTGCCATCTCTAGTCTCTGTTAACTCTGCTAGCTGCCCTGCAAATTCCTCCAGGCAGCCTTTGGCAGAGCCAGATTCAGAGTCTGGGCAAGCAGCAGGCAGGCATAGTGGTCTCTGCTTGTTAGTTGGCGCTGTCTGTGGGGCTTGTTGGTCTCTAAAGTCTACAGTGGTGGCAGTGGTCAAGGCTTTATGACTAGAGGAACTTTAATGAGTGGTTAGTAGGGCCATTCTGGCAGGGAAGCAAGGCTAGTGGCTGAGGACCTGGAGTGGCAAGGGACACAGATAGGTGAGCTTCATGGGCTTGTGGTGGGGCACAAACTGGACCCAGTACAGTTTAGTTATACAGTGAGCGATTGGGTGGCTGGTCAAGGAGGACCTTTCTGAGGAGGTGACATTTAAACCAATAAATACCTGAAGGACAATGATAATCTAGCCACACTTCAGGAATAGGGAATAGTTAGTTCTAAAGACTCTGGATAGAGTGAACATGGAGTATTTGGAGGGGAACAGGAAGCAAAGTGTGACTAGGTGAGTAAGGGAGAGAGTGGAGTGGGCTGGACTCTGAGAAACAGGGCGGGGGCCAGGTCTTGGGAGGCTGGCAGGCCAGCTGGAGGAACCAGGATTTTTATCATAGGTGTGGTGGAAAGTTGGAGCATCTTATGCAGGGGAATTAAATGAGCTGATTTCTATTTCAGGAAGGTCTCCCTGACTTCTCTGGGGAGAATGGGTGCAGGAGCCAAAACAGGGAGGCCAGTGACAGGTATTTGAGAGCATCATCCGAATGAGAAAATGAAAGTCATTTTAGCACCAAGTTGCTACATTCATTGTTGTTTGGCTTAAAATTTTTAATGTAATTATTATTACTTTTTTTTTTTTGCGGTACACGGGCCTCTCACTGTTGTGGCCTCTCCTGCTGCGGAGCAACAGGCACCGGACGCGCAGGCTCAGCGGCCATGGCTCATGGGCCCAGCCGCTCCGCGGCATGCGGGATCCTCCCGGACCGGGGCACGAACCCGTGTGCCCTGCATGGGCAGGCGGACTCTCAACCACTGCGCCACCAGGGAAGCCCTAATGTAATTATTGAAATGAATTAATGCTTGTCGCTTAAAGCTTCAGGTTCAGGGTGTTAACAACCTCAGATTACCTGCTAAACATCTCAAACTCCCCTAAGGTAATCCATTTTTGAATGAGCTTGTCTTTTGCGTGGCAGCTCTAGTCTTCAGTTCTTAAATCCAGCCCACCTCCTTTCCGTTTGACAACCAACAAAACTTGGTGTGGAATATAACTTGTGATTGGCATACAAATCTTAAAGCAAGGCAGATAACCAAGTTTTGACATACTGTTATTTTATTTTCCACACGATTGACTGCCCTGACAATGAATCTAAAATCTTCTTTCAGATTGCTGAGCAGAGTTTTGGAAGCTAGTACTTGGTGGTGAATGATGCAGAGCATTTAAAAAGGCGGAATATTTCTCCACTGATTCTCACTATACATCTTGATGGTGAATTCAGCACTACTGTTTATTTGCTACTTAGTGACTGCATTAATCAGGGTTCTTGATTATAATATACAAAATCCAACTAGCTATGTTAAACAAAACAAAACAAAACAAAAAAGTAATGGAATGCCAAAGAATCAACAGAAGATGGAGGAAGATGCTTGAAAAATGGGCAGAAACCAAGAAGGCAAAAGAGGCTAATAATGCTTTTTTTGTCTTTGGGTCACTCATTCTAAATGGAAAGTCCAGGAAGCAGCACTGGAGGGGTTGAATCTCACTCATGTGTCTGCACCGTATGCTCCCAGGAAGGAGCCTCCCCCTTGGCTTCCAAGGGGGAAGACAGAGCACTACCCGCACCATAACTAGATTCAGTGGGAATGCCTCCTAAATTAGAAGGGAGTTTGGATATTGTATAAGTTTTTAAATGAAGAAAAATAAATAAAGAAAAAAAATTTTACTTTAGAGATCACTGTATTCCCAGCACCTAGGTTAGTGCCTCCATCTAGTTGATAAAGCAACAATATTTCCTAAGAAAATGAATGAATTCTGTTATAACCTCAAAGACAGCAGCTATTGTGGTGTTCTCCCTGTCCTGATTAGATGGCCTGGTTTCTTTAGCCACAAAACACAAATCTAAGTACATTTTCTTCATCATATATAATAGCTAAAAAGGGCTATGATCTTTAGCAAAACTTAAATTTTGATAACTTTAGCCATCAAATAGCTATCTTGGAACATTTTTTTCCCATTTTCCTCTCCAAGTAAAGTTTTGGGAAACACCAATGGGCAAGAATTCTTGAGAATCTTTCCAGTTGTGGGGGTTCTTTATATTCCTTGTGATTTAAAAGGCTATTTCCCAAGAAGTTCATAACCTTTGTGGCTATATGCTGCTCATGTTTCAGAGCTTTCTAATCTGGCATGCCACAGAAAATCACATTTTGGGTTTTTTTTTTGTTGTTGTTTTTTACCTTTGGTTCCTATTCTGCAATGTTTTAAACATCTTTATTGGAATATAATTGCTTTACAATGTTGTGTTAGATTCTGCTGTATAACAAAGTGAATCAGCTATACCTACACATATTTCCCCGTATCTCCTCCCTTTTGCATCTCCTTCCAACCCTCCCTATCCCACCCCTCTAGGTGGTCACAAAGCACGGAGCTGATCTCCCTGTGCTATGCGGCTGCTTCCCACTAGCTATATATTTTACATTTGATAGTGTATGTATATCAATGCCACTCTCTCACTTCGTCCCAGCTTACCCTTCCTTCTCCCCGTGTGCTCAAGTCCATTCTCTACATCTGCGTCTTTATTCCTGTCCTGACCCTAGGTTCTTCAGAACCAATTTTTTTTTAGATTCCATATATGTGTGTTAGCGTATGGTATTTGTTTTTCTCTTTCTGACTTACTTCACTCTGTATGACAGACTCTAGGTCCATCCACCTCACTATAGACAACTCAATTTCATTTCTTTTTATGGCTGAGTAATATTCCATTGTATATATGTGCCACGTCTTTATCCATTCATCTGTCGATGGACACTTAGGTTGCCTCAATGTCCTGGCTATTGTAAATAGTGCTGCAATGAACATTGTGGTACGTGACTCTTTCTCTATTATAGTTTTCTCAGGGTATATGCCCAGTAGTGGGATTGCAGGGTCACATGGCAGTTCTATTTTTAGATTTTTCAGGAACCTCCATACTGTTCTCCGTAGTGGCTGTGTCAATTTGCTTTCCCGCCAACAGTGCAAGAGAGTTCCCTTTTCTCCACACTTTCTCCAGCATTTATTGTTTGTAGATTTTTTGATGATGGCCATTCTGACAAGTGTGAGGTGATACCTCATTGTAGTTTTGATTTGAATTTCTCTAATTATTAGTGATGTTGAGCATCCTTTCACGTGTTTATTGGCAATCTGTATATCTTCTTTGGAGAAATGTCTATTTAGGTCTTCTGCCCATTTTTGGATTGGGTTGTTTGGTTTTTTGATATTGAGCTGCATGAGCTGCTTGTATATTTTGGAGATTAATCCTTTGTCAGTTGCTTTGTTTGCAAATATTTTCTCCCATTCTGAGGGTTGTCTTTTCATCTTGTTTATGGTTCCCTTTGCTGTGCAAAAGCTTTTAAGTTTCATTACGTCCCATTTGTTTATTTTTGTTTTTATTTCCATTTCTCTAGGAGGTGGGTCAAAAAGGATCTTGCTGTGATTTATGTCAGAGTGTGTTCTGCCTATGTTTTCCTCTAAGAGTTTTATAGTGTCTGGCCTTACATTTAGGTCTATAATCCATTTTGAGTTTATTTTTGTGTATGGTGTTAGGGAGTGTTCTAATTTCATTCTTTTACATGTAGCTGTCCAGTTTTCCCAGCACCACTTATTGAGAGGCTGTCTTTTCTCCATTGTATATACTTGCCTCCTTTATCAAAAATAAGGTGACCATATGTGCATGGGTTTATCTCTGGGCTTTCTATCTTGTTCCATTGACCTATATTTCTGTTTTTGTGTCAGTACCATACTGTCTTGATTACTGTAACTTTGTAGTATAGTCTGAAGTTAGGGAGCCTGATTCCTCCAGCTCCATTTTTCTTTCACAATATTGCTTTGGCTATTCGGGGTCTTTTGTGTTTCCATACAAATTGTGAAATTTTTTGTTCTAGTTCTGTGAAAAATGCCATTGGTAATTTGATAGGGATTGCATTGAATCTGTGGATTGCTTTGGGTAGCATAGTCATTTTCACAATATTGATACTTCCAATCCAAGAACATGGTATATCTCTCCATCTATTTGTATCATCTTAAATTTCTTTCATCAGTGTCGTATAGTTTTCTGCATACAGGTCTTTTGTCTCCCTAGGTAGATTTATTCCTAGGTATTTTATTCTTTTGTTGCAATTGTAAATGGGAGTGTTTCCTTAATTTCTCTTTCAGATTTTTCATCATTAGTGTACAAGAATGCAAGAGATTTCGTGCATAAATTTTGTATACTGCTACTTTACCAGATTCATTGATTAGCTGTAGTAGTTTTCTGGTGGCATCTTTAGGATTCTCTATGTATAGTATCATGTCATCTTCAAACAGTGACAGTTTTACTTCTTTTCCAATTTGTATTCTTTTTATTTCTTTTCCTTCTCTGATTGCTGTCGCTAAAACTTCCAAAACTATGTTGAATAATAATGGTCAGAGTGGGCAACCTTCTCTTTTTACTGATCTTAGAGGAAATGGTTTCAGTTTTTCACTTTTGAGAAAGTTGTTGGCTGTGGGTTTGTCATATATGGCCTTTATTATGTTGAGGTAAGTTCTCTTTACGCCTACTTTCTGGAGAGTTTTTATCATAAATCGGTGTTGAATTTTGTTGAAAGCTTTTTATTCATCTATTGAGATGATCATATGTTTTTCTTTTTCCTTCAGTTTGTTAATATGGTGTATCACATTGATTGATTTGCATATACTGAAGAATCCTTGCATTCCTGGGATAAACCCCGCTTGATCATGGTGTATGATCCTTTTAATGTGCTGCTGGATTCTGTTTGCTAGTATTTTGTTGAGAATTTTTGCATCTGTGTTCATCAGTAATATTGGCCTGTAGTTTTCTTTTTTTGTGACATCTTTGTCTGGTTTTGGTATCAGGGTGATGGTGGCCTTTTAGAATGAGTTTGGGAGTGTTCCTCCCTCTACCATATTTTGGAAGAGTTTGAGGAGGATAGGTGTTAGCTTTTCTCTAAATGTTTTATAGAATTCGTCTCTGAATCCATCTGGTCCTGGGGTTTTGTTTGTTGGAGGATTTCTAATCACGGTTTCAGTTTCAGTGCTTGCTGTTTATAATTTCTATTTCTTGCTGGTTCAGTCTTGGAAGGTTGTGCTTTTCTAAGAATTTGTCCATATCTTTCAGGTTGTCTATTTTATTGGGGTATAGTTGTTTATAGTAATCTCTCATGATCCTTTGTATTTCTGCCGTGTCAGTTGCTACTTCTTTTTCATTTCTAATTCTGTTGATTTGAGTGTTCTCCCTGTTTTTCTTGATGAGTCTGGCTAATGGTTTATCAATTTTGTTTACCTTCTTAAAGAACCAGCTTTTAGTTTTATTGATGTTTGCTAATCATTTTCTTCATTTCTTTTTCATTTATTTCTGATCTTTATGATTTCTTTCCTTCTTCTAACTTGGGGCTTTTTTGTTCTTCTTTCTCTAATTGCTTTAGGTATAAGGTTAGGTTGTTTATTTGAGATTTTTCTTGTTTCTTGAGGTAGGATTGTATTGCTATAAACTTCCCTCTTAGAATTGCTTTTGCTGCATCCCATAGGTTTGGGGCTGTCAGAAAATCACATTTTGAAGAGGAAAAAAAAATCCTGGATCTATTTTTTAAAGATCTGTGAAATTATGAATAAGATGGCATTCAAAGTAAGGTCACATAATGCCATTTCAAAGTGTATTTATACAGACAGAACATTAATGAGATTGGATTCTCCTTTGAGGAATATGCACGTCCTAAGTTAATGAAAGTTTGTTCAGATTTGGTTTTTTTTGGCTACCACCTTCAGCTATCTAAAAAGGCGTGTGTGTTTGTGTAGAGAAGTGTGGGAAAATCTTATAAAATTGATTATAGTAATTTCATATTTTGGACAAGGTTAATGGCAGTAGTTGAGAAGTGAGGCTCTTCCAGATAGCTAGTCAAGCCTGTTCCCAGTAAGCTAAATTTTTATTTTCTGTACATCTTCTTTAATGGCCTAATGTCTGCAAACTGAAATAGTGTCTGAAGGCAGATCTTGAACCCTCTGATTTATACAATCTTGAGATAGAATAAACTTTAATTCAACACAATGGAGGATGTTACAAAAATAAGTGTTAGAGAATATGAAACTCCTTTTTGAGTGTTGCATCACAATAAATAATCAGCTTTGATTTTTACATACTCCTCTTAAAATGTGAAATTCTTATTTTATCAAATGTAGTGTAAATAACATCCTTAATTGTACTATACCTGCATGAATGAGCATCAGCTGATATAATGTTACACACAGAGTTAATTATTGGGTTCACTCCAAATTCTTCCTCACTTTATTATCTTCATATCTTCCTTAAGAAAGTATATTTACTTTCTATAGTTTTTTATTGTAAAAACAAGATTTTTCCAAATTATGTTATAATAGCAATGTGATTTTGAAAGTAAATGAGCATCTCTCTTTCAGGCATTGGTATATAATTTTCATGGTCACTTGTTTTTCCGTTTGAGAACTGAGTGATGTAGAAAGTTGGATTGATTACTTCTCAGTGTCTATTCCAGTTCGTAAGAGTGTATGATTCTGTTTATATGTGCCTCATTTTAAAGGGGAATTTTATCACTTTTATTAGTATGTGCAATTGGGAAGTCCTTTTTTTGTAACTACTAGTTTATGGACTTCTTTATGTTGATGTCAGTAAGTAGGTAAAAATGTGGGTAGAAAATCTTATTTTCAACTTAATCTCATTAATTTAACAATAAATGGCATTTCCAGGAAATGTCCCTTGTTCTTTCAAAAATTAAAATATAACTCCTAGTGTCTATTCCTATAATTAAAATAATCTTAGAATTCTTAGGCTGAAGCTGATAATTACTTTTGTCAAAAGATACTAAGAAAAAACCTAGTTGATAGATATTAGAAGGTATCATCTTGAATCTGAAGTTTAGTTGATAGGGAAAATATATAATTTTTAAAAATTATTATTAAGAACCATAACTAGATCTATAATTATATTTGCATATATAAGCTATTTTGCACCTTTTACATGATGGAAATCTGTCACTCTGACCATCAGGTTTTTCATTCAATCACTTGTTTTCTCTTTTATCAATTACTCTTTCTTAGTGTATTATATAAAGTGAAATATGCCAAATGAATTTTTCACAGAAGAATAAATCTTTTGAAAGATCATGAGTCTTTCAACTATATCTATCTAGAATGATTATTAGATCAGTTGAAATGTCTATAAGCTTACCTTGATGGGCTACAATTTGTCAGTGCTATACAAGTGAAACTTGTTTGAATGAAAGAAAACTTTTCCTAAAACAATCTTTGATTTAGCCTAGATTCTGGTAGTCACTAATGCTCCTTGCTAAATAGTTCAAGCTCTGCCTTCCATAGATCATACTAGTCATATGATTATACTAGGGAGCCCCTAGAGATTGGGTGACTGAGGTAACTAGTTATGGCCAGTAAGTTGTAAATGGAAATAATATTTGTCACTTCTGTGACGCAACATTTGATTTCCTCATTCAAGACCCTTCATAGCTTTCTTCCCTTCTGCCCTTGTGACTGGTGGGGATGGTGGCTTCTGCATCATTTTGGGTCCTGAAATATAGAGGTATGATACATCCAGTCAACCTGTGATGAACATGTAGGTTGAGAGAGAAATAAATATTAGGTGTTATAAACCAAGGATTAGCAAACTGTAGCCCATGGGCCAAATCTGGCCTGCAACCTGTTCTTGTAAATAAAGTTTTATAGAAACATAGCCTTGTCTGTTTGTTTATGTATTGTCTATAGCGGCTTTTGTGCTACAACACCAGAATTGAGTAGTGGCAACAGAAGCTGTACAGCTAGCAAAACAGGAAATATTTATTATCTAGACCTTTAAAGAAAAAGCTTGCCTTCTCCTGTTCCACTGACGGAGCCAGTGGTCTTTTCTCATGGGTCAGAACTTGTAAAGATTCAGGTGTAGAACTGTCATAGCAGGAAGCTGATTTCCCCACCCAGTCTTATCTAAGCCCAGCTATAGAAGCTTTTGTGCCCAAACAAAGCATAAGTATGAGGCAGGTAACAGAAATCTTTGATCCTGAAGTGCATTATCCTTTAGGGAATGTGGTGCTGTTCTGTTGTGGAGGTGACTGAATGAAATATGAGATTACAGGATGCGAAATTGTATGTACAAATACGTAGATCTGTTACTGTTCTTAATCTCCAAGTGGATAGGATTTAAGGTGTTTTTTATTTGAGGAATATTATAATTCTTCTAAAAATAAGATAGAGGTTTTGCTATAAAGGGATGGAAAACAGAAGGTCCAGATGTCCTAACTCTACCTGGAAGCAATGATACCTTTGGCCATTAGTACCTGCTCCCTACCCCCCACCCCCACCCTTACCCGGGAATGTTCGGCATCAACATGATGTGTTCCATGTTTTCCCTTTTGGGGCCTTAGCTTCCACCGCTTCCTCCCAGGGAAGGCAAAAATGCTCCTTAACCCAAATCTTTGTTTCTCCAAGGCCCAGTTTGGCCATAACCCCTTCTCTAATGTCCTCCCTTATTTCCCTCTCCTATAAACTTCTGCAGTTATTCCTGTATGTATCTCTTATGTCAAGAGCAGCTTTCTGCCTTGTATTTCTGCTTTGTTTATATGCATGCTTTATCTCCCTAACTAAGCCACAAACTCATTTTTTATAACTTAGCACCTAGTACAGGATCTTGGAAATAATAAGTATTTGTTGAATGAATTAATAACTCAGCCGCCCTTTCAGTATCAGTAATGACAAAGAGGGAAAGTGGGACAAAGAGAATGTGTGGGTCACTCTCTGGCCCGGTTCTCTGTCTTCCTTATGGGCCACAGAGTCTGAGTTAAGGGCCTTGCTCTGAGTAGATGCTTAATTTTATTTGAACTGCCACTTTATATTATTTCATTTATTAAATTTGTCTCAATCTACATCCCCAGTCTCCCCACAGTCATAAAAATTCTCGTTTTATTCTTTTAATCCTCAATCGTAATTTTTTCATTGCCTTTATCCCATCAAAAATAATTAACGTTTATTAAATGCTTATTATATGCTAGGTACTGTTTTTACAAATGTGCATGTGTTCTCATTTAATCCTTACAACAACCTTATGGGTAGGCATAATTCTTTCTCACAAATGAGAAAACTGAGGCTTAGGGATGTTAAGTGACTCCCTCGAGTGATATTACTGCATAGCTGGTAAGTATAGGAGCTGGATGAGTAACCCAGTCAGTCTGTCTCCAGAGCTCACTCTTCTAGTTTATAAAACTGCTTCCTCAAAGGATTTCCCTTTGCTTATCTCTGCTTTTCAATACTATGTCAAGTCTGGTTTGACATGTCGGTCAATGTACGTTTAAGCATCTAGCATTATGCTGAGGGTAGGGATATGTCATAGAGCTATAAAACCATGTTCCTTTAAGGAACCTGCACAACAGGTTCTGTTGGCAACAGAAAATATATAGAGGTATCAAATAATCAGTGGAAAACATCATCTGTAATGAGTGCTAAATTTGGCAGTACAGACAAATCATAAATTCATAGACTGTTAGAGTCAAAGAGAGGGACTTTTGAGGTCAACTAGGCCATTGTGCTTGTTTTTCAGATGAGCAGCTTGACAGCATATAGTAAGGTGCTAATTGTGTGATACAGAAAAAATGACAACCCAAGTTGCCTAAAGAGATTGGGGGTGGGTGGGTACATCAAATAGAGTTAGAGAGGGAGATTGGTGTTTATAGTTGTCATCAAAGAATGATTCACAAAGGAAGTGGGACTTGATTTTAAACTCGAAGGATAGGTGAGTTATGTCTGGGGGAGGCTGTAGGTATATGTGCACGTGTGTTTATATGAGTGCACACATACCCAGGGCACTTGTTAAAATTAAGGTATAGTTGATTTACAATATTACATTAGTTTCAGGTGAATGACATAGTGATTCAAAATGTTTATAGCTTATACTCCATTTAAAGTTATAATAAAATACTGGCTATATTTCCTGTCCTGTACAATATATCCTTGTAGCTTATTTATTTTATACATGGTCATTTGTACCTCTTAATCTCCTACTCAGGGTATTGTTTGAATAAAGTCATGAAGTGGCTGGAGTGTAAGATTTATTCTGTCTGCTTGTTCACTATTTTTTCTCCAGCATTAATTGGTGCTTGTGGGTGGGGTTTTAAAGATGTGAGTGCCTGAGCCTCACTCAGATGAGTTGAATCAGAATCTTTAGGGGTTGGCCTGGGGCATCAGTAATTTTTAAAAGCTCTCCATATGGTTCTACTATGAAGACAGGACTGAAACTATGGAAAAGTATGGGCATAGTATCTTATGATGTTACCATTTAGTAGAGAGCTAAGACATACAAGAGTAAAATAAGTGTGATATAGAGCCCATGGTCAGTGCTCTATAGGCAGAAAATAGCATAATGAAATGAAAGGATTTGAGATAAGATGAGATAGATGGATGAGATGGGGAGTTGGAAGAGACCATTTAGAAAGCAATTATAGTAATTATGGAATAGAAGATTGAAGCCTAGTGTAGGGTGTTTTTTCTGGAAATAGAGAGGAAAGTTGTAATCTGAGAATTTTCAAAAAGTCTTGCTAACTAGTAAAATCTAAAGGATGAGGAAAAAAAGAAGAGTCCAAGAACGTAAGTGGCAAATCCACAACAAATAAAAATTTGCCTTATTAAATATTTTTAGGCTGATGTTTGGGGTTTGAAAATATTTCCTGAAAAACTAACTTGGAAGAAATCAACATTTAAGACCAATGTTTTTTTTTTAACATCTTTATTGGAGTATAATTGCTTTACAATGATGTTTAGTTTCTGCTTTATAACAAAGTGAATCAGCCATACATATACATATATCCCCATATCTCCTCCCTCTTGCGTCTCCCTCCCACCCTCCCTATCCCACCCCTCTAGGTGGTCACAAAGCACCGAGCTGATCTCCCTGTGCTGTGCAGCTGCTTCCCACTAGCTATCTGTTTTACATTTGGTAGTGTATATATGTCCATGCCACTCTCTCACTTCGTCCCTGTTTACCCTTCCCCCTCCCCGTGTGCTCAAGTCCATTCTCTACATCTGCGTCTTTATTCCTGTCCTGACCCTAGGTTCTTCAGAACCATTTTTTTTTAGATTCCATATATATGTGTTAGCATACGGTATTTGTTTTTCTCTTTCTGACTTACTTCACTCTGTATGACAGACCCTAGGTCCATCCACCTCACTACAAATAACTCAATTTCATTTCTTTTTATGGCTGAGTAATATTCCATTGTATATGACCAATGATTTTTTGATGATTTTTAAAAATCTCATATTGTGGTTAAGAGTTATTTTCTATTATGTTTGCTTGGACATCCAATGATTTTTCTTAGATTTATGCTTCAACAAATTTATGGCTTCTTCTCCAAACACCTTCTCACCACTAATGGAGTGAAATATAATTGCATAATAGTTCCACTTACAGAAATTCATGACATGTTTCATGGACTGTAATAATTAGTATTAGAGTTGACTGCAATATGAGAGACAACTTACTTAATTGTGGCTTAAATCATTAGATGAGAAGTCTGGAGGGAGGCAGTTACTGACATCAGTTCAGGGGCTCAAGGATATCAGAGTTGAAGTCTCTAACATTCTCTGGCTTTCCTCTCATCGTCCAAGGACAGCTACTGGCACTCTAGTCGTCATGTATATTCCAAGGACCAAGAAGGAGAAAGTGTGGTAGAGCATAGAGAGTTTTCTTGGAAGTCCCACAATTTGCATTTATATCTCGCTGGCTACTCTTGTTTCCAAAGGAGGCTGGGAAATTCAGTGTTTCAGCCAGGCACATTGTTCAAGGTTCTCTAACAGTGAGAAATGCACATAGGGTAACCATAATTTTGTGCCCCCCCCTTTCTCTTCCATTCCTCTTTATTTTATAGTTTATTTGAAAAAGGAAAACACATGTATTAGCATCTACTATGTGTCAAGCATCTTACACAGTGAACAAGACGAACATGATTCCTGCTCTCAAGGAGCTTAGAGTATGGCAGGGGAGACATGAGGCAAACAATAGCACACACCTTTAGTTAACTGAAGGTGTGATAAGTGATACAGAGGAAAAGTAAAAAAGTCATTTTACTTATTTCTTATATTCTTCCTTTTTAACTTTTTCTTTCTTATTTTATATTAATCTTAGATTCATTATTTTGTGTGTGGACTTAAATTATTTTGAAACAAAGCAGTAGTATGTAGAAATAAAAGTATCCAATCTACAAATACAACTAATAGGTCCACTTTTATTTAAACTGTTTTTAATACAATTTCAAAGACCCAACAAGATATTTAAAATTTGATGTTAAATTATGCTTCTGGTCTTTTAACAAAGTATCCTGACTCAGTGGGCTTTGAGCATTAATAAAAAATCAAAGTCTAGAGACATTTTAAAAGCCAGAAAATTATGGGAGGACTTGTGAAGAGTCACAGTGAAGCTTGTCAGGAACTGAAAGGTCTGAGATTTCTACCCTGTTTGCAGGCAAGATGACCACAGCTTCATGGATGCTGGCAGAAGACATGAGACTATTGGATTAGATGCAAAGGACTTTGTTAATCACAGCTCAGCAAGAGTCATGAGCTTCATGTTCACTTTGGCTCTCCTTGCCCCCAGATTTGTTGGGGGCAATGCAGAGTGGCCCAGCTGGATACTGTGCAGGCAGTAAGTTTATATCACAGTTGAGGAACCCCAAAGTTGGAAATCCCTAGTCTTATAAGAAGATAACTAGCAAACCTGCCCAGACTTTGCCCCAGAGAGAGAAAGAGCTACTTTCCTTATGATCCTATTCAGGAAACAAATCTTTGCTCCAGAGGACGACGCTACTTCTGTATTTCAAGCTGTTCACTATTAAAACATTCTTGAAAAGATAGTCTAAAACAAAAGCTGTCATTTTCTCTTCTCATAAGATATGCAGAAATGCTAGAGAAACCCATGGAGAATTATTTCCCAACAAAGTCCTGCCTATCGACTATGTCAAAGACCAATTTTAGCAGAGATGTTGCTTTTTGACTAAAAAATGAAAACTCCCAAGAAATCCTGCCATTTTGGCATCATTTTTGCAAATAATGCTTCAGTAGAAATATCAGAAAGTGTAATTGTGAAAAACAGTTGATCATTCCTGTGATGTGGAGACAATGTTCACTCTCTCTGACACTGTTACTTATGAGAAAAAGTTTCCTAAGGGAATCTGAGGCTGCTGCTATTTGCAGAGATCTTCAAACTAAGCCAATGAACAATGTGTGATAACTAGCTTACAAATAAAAGCTGGAAACAGTCTGTGATTTCAGTAGAGAGTCTCATCACCAACTAGAAGTACAGCAGCTTAGTTTCCAAAAGGGAAAATCTGATAGTTCCCTTTTCCTGTCTTGCCCTTGCCTGTTTCTCCCCAAAGAAAGCACCAAGATGGGCATCCTGGCCATTTAGCCTCTTTCATAGCCTTCAGTGTCCTTTCCAGGTGCCTGCTGAGATTCAGTGGTCTCCAATTCCACATTAGAATTTCCTCATTGAGTACTGGGTGGAATTCTTCAAGGATGTTTGAGTATTCAGAGGCAGGTCAGGGTGTATCTGAGGGGAAAACTGACTTCTTTGACCTGGAAAAAGAAGCGGGGATGGGCTCTGGGAAGTGGCAATAGTCTGAGAACCCTTGGGAGACAAGGCTAGCTGTACTTTCATAGTTTTGTTCCATGATTTTAGTCTGTCACTGATAATAAATCCCCAAAAGACGGAAATTATGCCAATACAACCTCACCTGTGTAGTAACTGGTATTGTAACAAGGAATGCAGTGACTGGGATTAAAATTTCCTTTCCCATTTAATGAGCACTCTTTTAATACCTGTTGTACTATGTATTCTGTGATGCATAGAATTGGGGTTCTTTGCAAGGATGTGTGGGATGTGGATGATTCAATAAAAATAACACTGGCTATGTTTCTGGCACTCTTCTAAGTACTTTATTAACTCATTTACTTATTTAATAACTTAATTAATTTATGTAATTCTCACAAGTGAATGTGGGCACTATTGCTATCCTCATTTTACAGGTAGGATAACTGAGAAAGTCAGCAATGTCCTAGGTATAGTTAGATACAGTTTTGTCCTCTAGCACATTGTAATTTACCTGAAAAGACAAGATCGGCATTCTCAAAGTAAAGTGATAATATTAATAAAAGAAAATGTGCTATAGTAAAAACACCCAAATCAGGGTGAGGTGCCTAGAATAAGAGGAATAACATGGCCTCAACATGGCTTACAGGCCTCAGCCTGCTTCCCCTGTCTCATTCTGTGTTGTTTCCCCATTTCCTCTATGTGCCTCAGCTACACTGGCCTTATTTCCTTTATTTGAGCAGCTCAAGCTCCTCCCACTGCCCAGCACAACAAATTTTCTCTGCCTAGAATGTTTTTCCTTCCTCTTTTCCCCTGGCTGTCTCCTACTTATCATTCCTCTTTCTCAGAGATATTCTTCTGGGCCAAAGCTGGATTTAAGTAATTTTGTAAAAAATTCATGATCTTTCTGAACTGTAGGCTCTATTAGTGTAGAGGGTCTGTCTGCCTTTTCTTTCACTGTATGCCCAGTGCTTGACAAATCACAGGCTCTTAATAAACATTTTGTTGAGTGAATGAGTGAAAGATCTAACTGATGAAGGGTTTGGTTAATCAGGAGGGACTTTATGGAAGAGGTCTAGTTTTTTTTTTTTTAATTGAGGTATAGTTGATGTACAATATTATATGTTACAGGTGTACAATATAGTGATTCACAATTTTTAAATGTCATACTCCACTTATAGTTATAAAATATTGGCTATTCCCTGTGTTGTACAATATATCCTTGTAACTTATTTTATACATGATAGTTTGTAACTCTTAATCCCCTACTCCTATCTTGCCCCTCCCCCTTACTTTCCCCCCTGGTAACTACTAGTTTGTTCTCTATATCTGTGAGTCTGTCTCTTTTTTTATTATAGTCACTAGTTTGTTTTATTTTTTAGATCCCACGTATAAGTGATATCATACATTATTTGTCTTTCTCTGCCTGACTTATTTCACTTAGCGTAATACCCTCCAAGTCCATCCATGTTGTGGCAAATGGTAAAATTTCATTCTTTTTTATGACTGGGTAACATTCCATATATATATATACATACATATATATATATATGTATATATATATATATAAAACATCTGCTTTATCCATTCATCTGTTGAAGGACACTTAGGTTGCTTCCATATCTTGGCAATTATAAATAATGCTGCTATGAACATTGCAGTGCATGTATCTTTCCGACTTAGTGTTTTTGTTTCTTTTGGATATATACCGAGGAGTGGGATTGCTGGGTCATATAGTAGTTCTATTTTTAGTTTTTTGGCAAACCTCCATAGTCTTTTCCACAGTGGTCAAACCAATTTATATTCCCATAAACAGTGTACGAGGGTTCCCTTTTCTCCATATCCTCGCCAACATTTGTGATTTGTGTTCTTTTTGATGATATCCATTCTGACAGGTTTGAGGTGATATCTCATTGTGGTTTTGATTTTCATTTCCCTGATGATTAGCGATGTTGAACATCTTTCCATGTGCCTGTTCTCATGTCCTCTTTGGAAGAATGTCTATTCAGCTCTTCTGCCCATTTTTTAACTGGGTTGTTTGCTTTTTTTGATGTTGAGTTGTATGAGCTGTTTGTATATTTTGGAAAGTAATCCCTTGTTGGTCACGTCGTTTGCAAATATTTTCTCCCATTCCATATAGGTTGTCTTTTAGTTTTGTTTATGATCGTTTTTGCTGTGAAGAAGTGTTTAATTAGGTCCCATTTGTTTACTTTTGCTTTTGTTTCCATTACTCTAGGAGACAGATCCAAAAAAATATTGCTGCGATTTATGTAAAAGGGTTTTCTACCTAAGTTTTCCTCTAGGAGTTTTACAGTATCCAGTCTTACACTTAGGTCTTTAATCCATTTTTAGCTTATTTTGTATATGGTATTAGAGAATGTTCTAATTTCATTCTTTTACATGTAGCTATCCATTTTCCCAGCACCACATATTGAAGAGACTGTCTTTTCTCCATTGTATATTCTTGCCTCCTTTGCCGAAGATTGACTGACCATAGGTGTGTGGGTTTATTTCTGAGCTTTCTATTCTATTCCATTGATCCATATGTCTGTTTTTGTGCAAGTACCATATTTGCTTTGATTACAGTAGCTTTGTAGTATAGTCTGAAGTCAGGGAACATTATTTCTCCAGATCTGTTCTTCTTTCTCAAGATTGTTTTGGCTATTCAGGATCTTCCATGTTTCCATACAAATTTTAAAATTATTTCTTCTAGTTCTGTGAAAAATGCCCTTGGTATTTTGATAGGGATTACACTGAATCTGTAGATTGCCTTGGGTAGTATGCTTATTTTAACAATATTAATTGGAAGAGGTCTAGTTTTTAATTGTCAGGAAGGAAGTAATGGATATGAATTGCTGGAGAGGAAATGAGAAGGCACTCTAAGTGAGAGGAATGCCTTAAATCAGTGTTTTTAAAAATGTATACTTAAAGGGTTACACAAACATTTGATTTCTTTAAATATATACACGTATATGCACACATACACATATATATATACATATTATATATACACACACACATTTGCACACATACACACACATATATATATTGTAGAATATTGTAGTAAAACTACATATTTAAGTGGTTATGTGCCAAATTTTCAGGGGCTGCAAAAAGACCAGTGCTTAAACTTGTGCTTCCAGGTGAACTTCATTTTGTGTAACCTCAGATTAAACTTCTTTTAACTTTGAGCAGGTTTGCTTGTTCATGTTTTAATTTGAATGGGAAAAAAATTTGCTTATGGTTAAAACCTTAAGCAATCCAAAAGAGTCACTGTGAAAAATTGATCCCACCCTTGTTCCCTAGTTTTGGACATTACACAGTAGCTTAAGTAAATTCAGTTCCTGACTATACTAAACTGAGTTTTTGTTTTTGTTTTTTAACAACAAATTCTTTTTTGGCTGGACTCATAGATGGTAGTTAGTTCAAGTACATAGTTATTCATTTTATAAATAATATTCCTTAATCTTTTTAAGAACTACTTTTTTAGGTAAAAAATGATAACAATACATGCACCTGTAAAAAAGCAATCAAATACTACAAAAGAGTGTACTGAGAAAAGAAATCTCCCTTTCCCCAACTCCTAGAAGCAGCCACTTATTAGGCCCTGGGGTATTCCTCCATCAGTGTTCTATTCACGAACGAGCTTGTAAGTATATATCACCTCTTCTCTTCCTCCTCTTTCTTCTTCTCTTCTCTTCCTCTTCTTTTTCCACTAATTCTAGCATGTTTATTTACACTGTATGGTATGTTATTTTCTGTTAACAGTGTATTTTGAGAAGCATTTTGTGCCTTGCATATCTGCCTTATAGTGTATGGATTTACCATAATTTATTTAGCCAGCCCCCTGTTGATAAACATTTGATTTCTATCCAATCTTTGGTTATTATAAACAATGCTGCAATGAATATTCCTATGTACACTTTTGGGGGCTTTGTATGAGTATCTATAGGTAGTATTCCTAGAAGCAGAATTGCTAACTGAAAAAATCAGATTGTTATAGATATTATCAAATTACCTTCCCAAGACAATATTATAGTATATGAGAGTATCTGTTTACCTATGCACTGATGTTCTTAATTTTTGTCAGTGTAATAAGTAAGCAATTTAATAGATAAGTAATCTCATTGAGTTCTATTTTGCATTTCTCTTCCTATAAATTGTATTGAATATCTTTTTACGTGTTTAAAAGCCATTTAAAATGTTCATTTCTTAAAAATTTTTTCTTCACATCCTTTACTCATTTTCTATTAGATTTTTAGAATTTTTCTTGTTGGTTTGTAGAAACTGTATGTATTAAGGGAATTAGCTCCTTGTTTTCATATGTACTGTGCATAGATTTGAATTTCTTTTAAATATGCCATTGATTAGGAGGTTGTAATACTAGAATTACCTTTACGATAATTCAGCTTCTGCATGCAAAAAACTCTGTAGCAAGCTTTATCTTGTAGTATCCATATGCTGCTCAGTTCAATGACAGGTAAGGGTCAGGTGAATTCACATAATAAATGTGTTTATGATGGGCTAAAATTCACTTATTATTATTCTGTACCATATCACAACATGGTAAAATCTGATTAAATAAACAACCTAATCTGTATAGTATGATTGTAGCAGCAATGAATGCAGTTCCTAAGTCTAATCTATTCATTTCCCATTTTACTAGAGGTGATTTTGTACCTGCTATATTGTGTGTAGCTATCAGTACATGAGTTCAGTGTCATTGCCTTTTGTAAGTTCTGGGTGATTTTGGATCTAATTTTAATATTTTTTTTATTTACTTACCCCCCCCACTAACTTTAATATTTATTATTAGAAATTCAAGCAGTTGTTCCATATTGCTAGTGATGTAACTTTGAAACGTTTTTCCTTTTATTCTCTTTCAAGTTTCTGTTTGTTTTGTTGAAGAATATTCTGAAATTTCAAGGAAACCTATTTAAAACTATTACTATTTGCAACTATTTTATGTGTGAAACAGACTCATTTCAATGCTGTGAAATGTATTGAAATACAAAAATAAATTGGATGCTAAATTTTATATCAGATTTATATCTATAGATTCTTATATAAGAACCCATAGAACTTTACAGCAACACGAGTGTACCTTAATGTAAGAAAATTTTTTTTAAAAATTAGGAAATTGGGGGATTCTAGGATGTATGCAGACTGTCACAAAAGAATCAGGTATATTACAAATTTATGAAACAAACCTCACTGAAAGGGATGGGAAGAAAAGATACTGATCTAAGTAACTGGGAAACAGTGGAGTCTATAAAATTAAATCCAAAAGGAATTGGTCATATGCACATATTCCATTGATAAAGTTGTTTTTCTTAGGGGTCTGGGTTTACAATTCTGGACACATTGTACGTGTATACTGGAATTAAATAATTAAGAAAATAAATGGCAGATTGTGGGAGGCAGGTTTTTTGTTTTGTTTTGTTTTTTTACTGTGGAATGGGAGGTTACAAACAAACAAGGGAAGAAGGCTGGAATGATCCCTATGGTGATAGATCAGAGTTGGAGACATTTGTATGAACTCATGTTTAGCCTAATATAGATACAGATGGTTATATATAGAAATATCTATAGATATATGTATATACATGGTTTAGTAAAAACATATGTATTTCCTTGCTCTATCAGCTGAGACAGCCTAGAAGTAATAATACTCTTAGTGTCCAGATTTTGGTTTCTAATTTTATTCTTCAGTAAAAGAAACAAGGGATTCTTGGAGAAGTGTTAGATTCTAGGACTGGGGCAGGAAATAATATGAGATAACCCTGGAGCATCTTATAGTACCTAAAAGTAAGAAACTGCTCGTCTCCAGGGAAAAAAATGGAGCTGGAGGAATCAGACTCCCTGACTTCAGACTATACTACAAAGCTACACTAATCAAGACAATATGGTACTGGCACAAAAACAGAAATATAGATCAATGGAATAAGATAGAAAGCCCAGAGATAAACCCACGCACCTATGGTCAACTAATCTATGACAAAGGAGGGAAGGATATACAATGGAGAAAAGACAGCCTCTTCAATAAGTGATGCTGGGAAAACTGGACAGCTACATGTAAAAGAATGAAATTAGAACACTCCCTAACACCATACAGAAAAACAAACTCAAAAGGGATTAGAGACCTAAATGTAAGACCAGACAGTATAAGACTCTTAGAGGAAAACATAGGAAGAACATTCTTTGACATAAATCACAGTAAGATCTTTTTGATCCACCTCGAGTAATGGAAATAAAAACAAAAATAAACAAATGGGACCTAATGAAAGTTAAAGGCAAAGCAAAGGAAACTACAAACAAGATGAAAAGACAACCCTCAGAATGGGAGAAAATATTTGCAAATGAATCAACGGACAAAGGATTAATCTCCCAAATATATAAACAGCTCATGAAGCTCAATATTAAAAAAACAAACAACCCAATCCAAAAATAGGCAGAAGACCTAAATAGACATTTCTCCAAAGAAGACATACAGATGGCCAAGAAGCACATGAAAAGCTGCTCAACATCACTAATTATTAGAGAAATGCAAATCAAAACTACAATGAGGTATCACCTCACACCGGTTAGAATGGGCATCATCAGAAAATCTACAAACAACAAATGCTGGAGAGGGTGTGGAGAAAAGGGAACCCTCTTGCACTGTTGGTGGGAATGTAAATTGATACATCCACTATGGAGAACAGTATGGAGGTTCCTTAAAAAACTAAAAAGAGAATTACCGTATGACCCAGCAATCCCATTACTGGGCATATACCCAGAGAAAACCGTAATTCAAAATGACACATGCACCCCAACGTTCATTGCAGCACTATTTACAATAGCCAGATCATGGAAGCAACCTAAATGCCCATTGACAGACGAATGGATAAAGAAGATGTGGTACATATATACAGTGGAATATTCCTCAGCCATAGAAAGGAATGAAACTGGGTCATTTGTAGAGACGTAGATAGATCTAGAGACTGTCATACAGAGTGAAGTAAGTCAGAAAGAGAAAAACAAATATCGTATATTAACACATATATGTGGAATCTAGAAAAATGGTACAGATGAACCGGTTTGCAGGGCAGAAGTTGAGACACAGATGTAGAGAACAAACGTATGGACACCAAGGGGGGAAATCGGCAGGGGTGGGGGTGGTGGTGGGATGAACTGGGAGATTGGAATTGACATGTACGCACTGATGTGTATAAAATGGATGACTAATAAGGACCAGCTGTATAAAAAAAATAAAATTAAATTAAAAAAAAAAAAAAAAGAAACTGCTCAAAAAACACCCAACAGTGTCAAAGGGACATAGAAACTAACCAAAAAAGCTCCCAGTAGCCAAAGATGGAATAATTTGAGCAACAAAATGATTTGAGCAACAAAAATTTGGTTTCATTGTAACCAAATGTGTAAGATAAATATCCATGAGTCTATAGTGATATTGTTATTGACCGTTTGGAGTCAGGTCCCAACAAGGGTTCTCCTGCTGGGTGTCACTGGAGCCAGTAAATGAGACTGAGTTCGGCTGAGAAGCCAAAGAAAATTGTATTCTTTGATCAAAGAATGGAAAGGTGCAAGTTTGTGCTCTAGAGTGGATACTCTCCCCCACAGGCTGTGGGCTCGGCTGCTTTATAAGGATCTCCTCAGCGAGGGGAGAGGGAGGAGTTCTCGAGGGTGGGGTGCATCTGTGCTGCTCAGGCTCCAGATCGCAGTGCCAGGCGCAGAGTCTCCGCAGTGGCTGGCTGCCGCCATCTTGAATTGCGTGTGAGCTTCCGCACACAGTCCCGAGCTGAGTCGTTGGTGCAGCCATTTCTCACTAGGAACTCTGGTCTGAAGGACCGGGTACAAGGCCTCTGCACGCGGCACCCTACGAGCAAGTGAAACTAACCTAAGCACAGAGGAAAAGAGGAAAAAAAAAGGTTAGACTTTATTTTATTATCCAGATTCTCTTTTCATTTCCTGGGAATTGTTAATGGGCTTTGCTGATGACAGTATGGAAATAAACAAGCAAATAAATAAATAAGGGAGAATCGACAAATCTGTGCAGAAAAATTCTAAATAGTTGATGTAGACACTTTTTCATATGGAATCTAAAAAAAGAAATGGTAATGATGAACTTAGTTACAGGGCAGGAATAAAGACATAGACATAGAGAATGGACTTGAGGACACGGGGTGGGAGGGGGAAGCATGTAAAATAGATAGCTAGTGGGAAGCAGCCGCATAGCACAGGGAGATCAGCTCGGTGCTTTGCGATGACCTAGAGGGGTGGCATAGGGAGGATGGGAGGGAGGTTCAAGAGGGAGGGGATAAGGGGATATATGTATGCATATGGCTGATTCGCTTTGGTATACAACAGAAACTAACACAGTACTGTGAAGCAATTATACTCCAATTAAGATCTATTAAAAAAAAAAAAAAGGTGGAGCATAACTCTCCACTCCTTTAGCGTGGGCTGTGCTAGTGGCTTCCTTTCAAAGAGTACAATGTGAAAGGGAAACAAAAGAGCAACTTTACAGGGAAAACCTGATAAACACTTCCTCAACCAGGTCATCAAGTTGACACAATAGTGGTAAGCCATGTTGATAGTATGTACCTTTGATGTGATGTGATGAAAATAGCTCTTTACCTCTATGATCTTCCTTCCCCAAACCCATAACCCCAATCTAATCATAAGAACATCAGATAAATTGCAATTGAGGAACATTCTGTAAAATACGTGACCAGTAACCTCAAAACTTTCAAAGTCATCAAAATCAAAAAAAAGCCTGAGAAACTGTCATGACCAAGAGGAGTCCAAAGGAGACATGACAACTAAATGTAATGTCGTATCCTGGATGGGATCCTGGAACAGAAAAAGGACATTAGGTGAAAACTAAGGAAATCTGACTCAAATATGGACTTAGTTAATGACATTGTATCAATATTGGTTTGTGTAAGATGTAACATAATAGTAGAAGAAGCTGAGTTGGAGTATATGGGAACTCTCTATTCTATCTTTGCAAGATTCTATAAAACTCTATTTTATTGTAAAGTAAAAATGTTTATTTAAAAAAAGTAAAAGATAAAAACCATAATTATAATATTCTTCCATCACAAGGTAATTAATACATATGTAGGTGTTTGCTGCCTGACTGCAAGACTTGAATTAATATATATTTACAGTAGTAACTTTTGAAACTTTTAATAGGATGCAAAATTATTTCTGCCTTTTATGGTAAATATTCCCAGGACTTGAGCTTTATGTATATTCTAAATTTTGGGCTAAAACCTCAAATAACTATCATATTTACTGGATTTGATGACAAACTATTTGCCTTTCCTCAGAGGGTTTTCCTTCCTCAGTTTCTTTGGCCAACCATTCCATTCCCACATAAAATTAGGATCTCACTATGTTATTTTACTTTATATTATTCACAGATGGAAGCAAAACTGGATTAAAATAACTCTTTGTTATTTAAAACACATTTATTAGTGGAAAGAAAGAGTAAAACGATTATCTAAAATAAGATGAAAGAATGGATTTATGTTGTTTTGAAACACTGGTGCTCACAAATAGGAAAGCTAAGAGCTCCTGGACTGTAAGGGCAGTCCTTATTCTTATGACCATGGATGTTTGGTTATGTGAAGCCCCGGATTATGTTTTATATGCCTGAAA